>NW_020450894.1:2476378-2567780 GCF_003343035.1 Apteryx rowi | reverse complement strand
CGGGACCGTTAAGCCGCCCCGCCGCGGGGGGCGCCGCCGAGCCCCGGGGCCGTCACGCGCCGCCTGCCGCCACCTCCCCTCAGGCACCCGGCTCGTGCCCCCGCCGTGGGCCCGAAGCCAGGCCTCCCTCCCTGGTGAAGGCGCCCCGGCGAGCGCAGCCCCGCGCAGCTCCTCTCCCACTTGTGATAGCCAAAATCTGAATGGCATTCTTTTAAAAATGATTCCCCTCAACAAAAAACTAATCGTGCTCATGCCCCTCATAAACCCTTTTCGTGTATGCACACAAAGTTACCAGGAGCTAGGCTTCTGACTCTTGCTTTAGCTTTGCCAGGTTGACTCCTAGTGCCATATTAAAAAAGCCTTTGAGAGAGAGAGGTCAAGCTCCCAAAGCATTAAACAATGCCATAATCTTCTTATACAGCATGTTTAGTTATGTATTAATCTCTTCTAAATTTTTTTCCCAGGCAATCTGAATTTAGTACACTCAGAATCAAAATAATCAACCACAAAGAGTTACCTTTTTCATAAACATTGCAGTGCCTCTTAGTAAAATAAATTGTCCTCCAGCCTTGTTTCTCCCTTCTCCCTTTTGCTCATGGGGGAAAACTTAAGACTTTCCAGGGAGCCATCAGTGTGGGACTATGTAAACGCATGAACTAGCAGTGACAATAAGATTAAATTAAGTATGGAGAAGGCCAAGGTCTGGGACTACCCAGAAATTACAGCAGGAATTCTCCTCATCCATTGCTATATTTCCTGCATCGAGAGTTAGTCCAAGGCAACATGATACAAAAAAGAAAGCCATAAGGGAAAAGGGGAGAAACATGAACAGTACTGCTGTACGGAGAAAGCAAGCCCTCCAGGAACAGATTTCAGAACCACCACGGCACACACTGATGACCTTCATGATTGGCCTTTCCCCTTCTTACGATCCCTTGGCAACAGCATAGCCAGGGGCATAATCAAAAGTAAACCAGGTAAAAGCATTTATGTGCTCCCCATATGCACCAGAGTGTGAATGTTGCAAAATCTTGGGCATGAATCAGACTGAAGACAGCCAAGAGGTTCCTTACACCTGACTTTTGCTCCCACTCCAACCATATTTAAAGATTCAGCCTATCCATGCTTAGCATACATCATGTATATGTCTTTTGCCTTGACTTCAGTAATGACAGGCTTTCAAAGCCAGCCAACTAATGTTTTTCCTGTCCCTTGCTGGCAGTAGAGAAGGGCGATGAAAAGTTTATCTTGTTACTACAGTTTAAGCATTTTGAAAGTTTAACTAGCTTTCAAAATGATATTCTCTCCATATGCATATATGATGCATGTATTATCTACATGCACATATGCATCCCACAATATGTGTATAAATTGTCTCTCCCAAACCTCAGAATAGTTTTAGTTTCTAATGAACCACAATGAAGAAAACATAATTAAACAAGGGAGTACATGGCTTATCAGCTGCAAAACTAAAGCTCTTATTGCAGAACCGTTAATAGCCCTGGTCCTGCTCTGAGTATCCCGCAAAAGAGACCTGCGAATCAGCGTGGGGCTCCACTGAAACCATCAACACCTTGTCCATGCAGAGCTGAGACCTCAGCTGGAAAGTCCTCAGATGAACTTCCAGGGGAATTAGCAGCCAATACTGCTAGTCAGAGTACCCCATTTAAGAGCACGTGACAATGCTTTTTGCAGAAAGACACTAAATCATTTTGAGATGGAAATATCATCAAGTTCTGTCCTATCCCAACATCCAGCTTTGAGGATGAGGAGTGGTGGCATGAGCCCCTCTCTAGTCATCAAAGGTATCTCTAAGGTTTTGTCATTGGTGAAAAACATATGTTCTGTCACTATGAGGGGATGCTGATAGCATGTGCCAAAATACTTTAATTCCAAATTAATTTTGCATTTAGAGAGCAGAAAAACATACAACATGTCACTGCCTTGCTCTTTTAGCCTTCGGTCCGTAGCTGAACAGCACTGTGCCCCAGCAGATTGCTCCAGTGTCCCCAGAGCACCTGGTGCAAAGCCTATCAACAAACCAGTATCTCCAAGCTCCCCTTCAGCTGACATCCATGCCACTGGGCCACGCACTCCTCCTCTAGCATAAACCATATTGCAGCTCCTACTTGTCAGTGACAATTGTGCCCACATTACCACATTTATACTATGCTCTGGGATTACCTGCTTTCCCTCTGACTGCTGCAATTTGCATGACTCATTTGCAATATAAAGTGCTAAATCAACTTCCTATATCTCTTACTGAAGATAAGCAATTATGAGAGAATCTGAGGCTAGTGAAGGAAAACCCTGCTTACACAATTACACCCGTGGCATAGCTGTCAATTCCTGTGGTTTTAGAAGGGCGGCAACAACAGCAGAAACTTCCTCAGAGCATCAGGTTTACTCACAGATGTTTCTGCAGCCTTACGGCTGGATCAGGAGGGAAAGAATCAGTACAAAAATAGATTCTTTGCACGTTTTGCCAGTATCTGGGAGTGTTGTGCTGGCAAAAGTCTGAATTCCCACGGCCAGTGTCTCATTTCTCAAGCTGGTGACTTTAGCAAGGGCTCAGTTGTCGGGATAACAGGAGCACCTCGCATCCCTCTGCACTGACTCCTCTGCTCATTTGGGAGTGCTGACAAGCTCCAGCAGGTGGTAAGCGCTTTTTCTGGGTGGCAACTTATAGCCATACCACCTGCCTTCAATAGCAGGGTGGATGGTGGGAATGAAACAGGAAATGCTCAGAAAGGAGGGAATTCAGCCTTGTGGAGGAAAGCCAAGAGGAGGCTTGTTCCACCTCTCACATGCCTCTTAAATCCCCTGCTGAACACTTCAATGTGCACAGGCAGTTATGCTGCAGTAAGTTTCACCTAGAATGGGAGGAACTGAAAATCCTTTTCTTAATGCTAAAGAGGTCAATATATTGAAAAATGGAATGGGGAGAAGGGGGTGAGATATCCTTATTTGTTTAGTGTGCCAGTTTAGGTAGTGAGAAGTGAGTCCATTTTAAATGGTCCAAATTACAGGAGGGTCATACAAAATTCACCCTCAAGACAACACAGTAGGCTCCAGGAAAAATACATAAATAGATACATTTATACGCATGGTGTGTGTGCGTATGTGTATCCACACTTTTTTTTTTTTAAACAAGACTGAAACTGCAGCCAGCTTCCCTTCCCAATCCTAAAGCAGATAGATATGCCCCAAAAAACATTAACTTTTAGTTAGCATTTACAGCTCAAGTAGAGCACTGCTCATCTATCAGGTAACTGATAGTGGCTGAGGCTTAACATGTAGTAATATGCTTTCATCTCAGCAAATTATCTTGTTGGGCAGAGCAGCTTCACGCTGCAGTTCTGCCAATGCTGGCGCTGGTTAGCTGCCTATCTGGTGAGTTACTGATTTCCGCCTTTTACTAAATTCTATTTTGTTATAATTTTTCTGCTGCTTTCCAGTACTGCCTCCCTTTCACTTGTCTTCTGCATGTAGACTGCCATTTTGAGAAATATTCCCTGATTCCTGTTGCTCCAGTGCCCAGTGGTGCTGACAAGAAGGCCCTGATTCTGGCTTGGCATTCCTGGATGCTGCTTCTTCGCAGATTCCATGGGTCAAACTCAAGTGCCTACAAAATAGGTTTAAAAAAAGGACTAACTAGCTGCTAAACATTACTTGAGCAAATGGAAATGAAACAGCCCAACAAACTTGATATTATTCTAAAATGATTATTTTTTGCTCAGTTATATCACAGCAAAAATAATATCCAGACATACACAAAAACAGTTTTATAGCAACATATAGAACTCACATGTAAATACAATTTAAGATGAATACAATTATAAAAAGGTCAACAATTCATTCATTAAAAAATGGGTCATGTGTGGACTCTTTGAAGGCCACACAAGACAGCACCAAGAAACTGAAAAATGAAACTGATCCCAGAGTATATTTAACATTTTGAAGCACAAACTGGAGGGAAGCAAGACACACAAGTATTATTCATTTAACATGAAGTGAAACATGCTTTTGTTTTTAATAACTAGCTCCTTATAGATTACCCTTCCTTGGTTAATCTCAGTGGGCTTTATATAGATGAGGGAAGTTATCACTGGCCTCATTTTGCAGACCGGGAAATTGAAGCATGGAGAAGAGTTAACCAAATTGAGCAGCATGCCATGAGCAGGACTAGACCCAGAAGCCAATTCCCTCCATCACTGTCCAGTGCTCTCTCCCTGCTGGACATGGCTAGTGCAGAATTATCTTATTTATGGCAAAGGTCTAAGCTTCTGCTGCCTGCTCCTAAACTTCAAGCTAATATCAGGTCCATATTTCTAAACAACCAAATCAAAACAGACCCCCCCAAAAAAAAAAAAAAAAGAGGGCGCTAGTGAATCTACCTTGAAATACCTGGAATGGCTGGTGGAGTCCGTGCCATTATAAAATAGGTACAAGGCTTGTGTCACAGCAAAGGGTGAAGACTTACTACCCAAACCATGCTGGCAGAAGCACTGCAAGCTATGTTTGGACACCCTTCCCCCTGGCCTGCAAAGGCAGGAGGCAAAGGCAGCCTGAGAAAGAGCATTAAAATTCAGCCTTAAATTCAAGCAGTAACACACTTTTCAAAGAACAGCATGTACTGGAGGGTGATAGGTAGTGAACTTGACAGCTCATCACCCAGCATTTCTCTGTCATATGTGGACTTCTTTTTTAAATCACAAACTCCCTGCAGTATCACCTGCTGTATGATGCTTTAGGGGTAATGGTAAGACCTGATGAGATTCTTAACCAATCATTAATCACCAGTTGGTATCTTGTATTCTCAGAGGCACTGAGCTCAGCTAAAACTAAGCTGAGGGTAACTTCCCCAATCAGTCATGGTATAACAATTTTCCTCTAAAAACGTTATGTATGGCTTGATGCTGCTAACAAATGTCCCAGTTCAATAGCTCTGGCAAGCAAAATGGTCTGTTAGACAGCAAGGGGCACCCAGTGGCAGAAAGGCAGAGGTTGCAACAACCTCGGAAAGGATGAGAGCAGAGAGAATGAACCGGTTGCAGAACCTCAAGGACAAAGTAAAGCCCTTCTCCCCACACCTTCAAGAGAAGGCACCACAGACCTTCATTTAGGTAAAAAGACAAAGTTCGTGTAAAGGTGCTGCTTAGTCATCTGCTGTGGCACAAGGAGTTTGATAACAGGCTCTTGTGCTGGAAGTGGGTTCCACCCAGGAGAGTTGTTCTGCTACAGCGCTGCATGCAGACTACATGTTAGATGGAACAGACCAAAAAAATCTCTCATACCAATTTCTTTTACTTGTAGTAGCAGTAGCAAAGACAATACCTGGGTTAAAAGCACAAGCTTAGAGCTCAGGGGAGGAGAGCTTTTTTTTGCTTCACTGCAGATTTCTTGTGCTACTTTAACCTCTTTGGCCCCAAACCAAGGCACTTCTGAAAATCCTCATCAGCCACCAATCTAGCATAGGCTGGATGTTCCAGTCTTCATGGTACTCTGCCTTCCACAACCTCTAAAGTAGCCTTCTTTAAGATGCCTCCAAAAGGAAGCACTGAAGCCATTTATCATGTTCCTGTCTTCAGTTCAGTAAAATGGGATCTATCACTTCCATTGCTAGTATTTCCTGCAGAGGATAAGCTCTTCATTGCCAAAATACAGATGCAGGGATCTCCTACAAGAGGTCCCTTCCTTGGTTAAAAAAAAAAAAAAAAAAAAAGCATGTAATACAAAAAAATGACTATGCTTTTCTAAAACCAGCTCTACAAATGGTATTTTTCACATCTGCATTGTGCTATCAGTTACCAAATTCCCTGGAGGGTCAGCAAAGCCACAGAGTCCCTAAACTGGAAGAAATTAGTTATTTTCTATTTCTGCATCTACTCAAATGAGTAAAGGTCAGTGCTGTCCCCTGGCTGGATGCTACATCTGGACTGTGGGGCATAATGTCAACCGTTTGTATAGGCAAAGCAGCAGCCTTTGGGAATTGCTGGAGAAAACTTGTGAGTCAGGGTGAAGGAAGGAGCAGGGGCCAGCAGAGGACCCATCCCCTAAAGCCAGAGCAGAAAGAGCTCTTCAGAAAGGCTTGCTTCAGCTTAAGCGATTAGTCACCCAATACAAGTGAATGCAGTAAAAGGCCTGACCTTCTAGAGGGCTATTGGGCCCATTTAAATTAAGCTCTTGCTCTGGCAGACTGGTCTCACTAGGCTGCAGCTAGTGCCCCCTTGAGCATCAGCCTGCTTGGATCCCACTTTTAGATAGAGAAAGAATTTAATATTAATGTGGCTGTATTGCATAGTCACACTCAAGTGCCATTATGGTTATTAAATGCCATCAGCCTTTGTCTAATTTCCACCCATTATTGACAGAGATAATTCTCCAGTAATCTCAAAGAGAAAGGGGCAGCCCTTTCTGTAAAAACCCACCACACTGCTTTTAACCTTCTCTGTCTAGCAACATGCTAAATTACTGGGGTTCTGCTGTGTAAAGACAAATATATTGCACATAGTGCTGCGCTTGCAAAAGCCAGAAGACTAGATCTTTTCCAACCAGCAGGAAAGCAAATGAATTATACTTGTTTTTTCTACAGAAAATATTTATTTGCAAGAAATGAAAAGCATAACATACTTTACTTAGCTACAAACATATATAGGCTACAAAAGCAGGTAGTCTGTTCTCTTGTAGAATTAAGCAGACAATTTAAAAGAAAAAATAGCAATTTCTTTACACCCAATGGACATGTTTGCAGTGTGAACAATCAGGTGGGAACATATCCAGATGAGCAGTGCTTGTACAAAAATAGAGAGGCCATTGAACACGCGTACATGGAGATAAACAGACATTTTGCAAAGGAACAGAAATATCTGCAGTCAGAAGAGGCTTCAATGCAGTTTACCAAGGAATTTAGAGGGTTGTGCTTTTGCACAGTTCAATATCACTGTCCTTTTTAACTTAGAGAGTTTTGTCCAAGTGTTTGCACAAACTCATACTCTATCAGCATGTATAGAGGGGGGGAAAAAAAAAAAAAAAAAAGGAAAGATCAGCTGAAATGCTTTAGGGGTGTCACACACAGAGTGACTCAGAGTCACAGGGTTTTGTTTTTGATGGCCCAAGGCAATGTTTTTTGGCCCTGGAAACATATTTATCTTCAAGCACATAACGCCAGGTAATTTGTCCTTTGGAAGGCTCAGCAAATCTCAGAGAAACCGTGATGTACTTACATCACCATGCAACCCTCTGAGGGCAAACTGACCCCATTCGCTTGCACCTTACCATGCCCGCGGGGTGAGTAGGGTGGTCACACTCCTGCGCAAGCGGGATTCCTTTGGTCCTCTAGCAGAAGACCACCTCAACAAAAAAAAGCAGCATTCAAAGCTGGAATTCCACTAAACAAAAATGACGCTTGAAGGCTGGATACAATAAAGCCTACTAAATTTTCTCGTACTGGGACACAGCTGTCTTACAGAAAGGGCAGACAGTCTGTGCATACACACAAAATGACACAGCACAACAACCTTCAGTCAACAATTGCTAATAGGAGAGACCTCAGACAGCAATTCACACAACTGCTTTACGAATGCTCGGCGGCGTGGAATGTGACCAGGTTTCAGAAGGAAACATCTGGACTTTCTGTCACACCAAAGGGAATGTGTGCTGTGTGTTCACGTAAATGCCTTTATATAGTAACACTTACTACATTAAGAAAACACATCATCTACGTATTTTTTTTAATTGCTCACCATGTCCACACATACACTCACGCTCATTCCTGCTAACGGTACAAATGAAGAAAGCAAGATGCCATTACTTCAGCACCACTGAAATGGAATCTGATATGGCAAAGTCAGATATGAACAGAGTTCTGTTAACAAAATAAAGTTTGACTACCTGCCTCTGCTTTCCCTGCTCTCCCCTCTGCTCCCCTATTTATGGGCTACTAAAGATTGAAGTGTTTGTTTTTTTAATCTGTGTTAAAGGAAAATGGAGTATATTATAAAGGTCAGATAGACATTTGTTTTACATAAAAAGGACAGCATAGTGTTAAAGAGCAAAGGCAAAAGAAGCTAAAAAGGGGGGAGGAATTAATGAAAAAGGTCATTTTCCTGATTTAAGAAATTAAGAACTGAGAAGTCTCTCTGTCATGTCAAGAGTACCTTCATTTGCCATTCCTTTCATCTTTTCTCTAAGGCAGGTCTATAAATCCAGCTTTCCCATGTTTTGTTCTCACCTATTCAGTTCCAACTCTTGTAAGAAAAGTATGGACATGGGCTCTACTAGTTATTGCCAGATTACTGGTAATAACTTAAGCAATATTCAAACTCCATTTCAACATCACAAGCTAGAGTTTCCTGAAAGATGCAATCTTTTCAAAGCAGGAAGTCAGTTCAGGTCTACACCTCAGTAAAGCAAAGAAGGTCTAACATGAAAACCAGAAAGACAAGTAGAAATTCCACTCAGTCCTAGAGTCTCCAACCACTGCTGATTACCTAAGCAATGCAGTACTAGCAAGGAGATGCTGAGGGTGCGATCCTAGTATGTCCACTGTCAGTTTATTGGCCGTGAGAAAGCTACAATATCCTGATTGAATCCTTCTATCTTATTTGTAAATACATCAACGCATAAGCCAGTTCATCTTTACAACCCTCAAAGGCATTTGTCTTTAACACTATAGTGCAAAGCAGCAACATCACAGCACTACACTACTTATATAGGCTAATATAACTTCTGCAGTTATGAAGTACTGACCTACCATTTCACCTTCAAAATACAAAATGTTCCCTTTCTAATTAGTGACTTGAGATAGAAATATTTTAGTCACTAAGAGTATAAAAATACTCCGTATACTTCTGTTCTTAGCTGTGTGGGTTTTGTACAATGGCCTCTTGGCATTAGCTAAAATCTAGAGCCCAAATACTCTGTGGAAATCCCTCCCAATGTTGCAATTAATATCAGTCATTTACTTGACCTACATTCTAAATGTGTCTAGACAGAATTCATTGCTGATAGTTTGGGGTGGGGTAGGGTGGAGGGCTGTTGGGTTTTTTAGCAGGAGGAAAAATAAAAGAGAGAAAAGATTTTAATTCATTTTCAGCTCCACATTAGAGAAATCAAGAATAAGCTTGTACTGTGATACATCGTTATACGGAGAGATATGGAAGAGGTCACCTGCCAGTATAAATCAGACCTACAGCCTCTGTAAGTGAGAAGCTGTAAGTGAGAAGCATGCTGCATGTTATCAGCTGGGATCTGGCCTAAGAACTTCAGCTTAATCCACTATTAGTCCATGCTGCTGAAAAATATTGAATGGTACAGATGAGATAAGAGAAGTGCAGCAAAGAATTATAAATAGCCTAGCAAAAATACATTATCTACGCACTGGTAACAAGGTTAGAAATGTCACGTGCCCTCTGCTTGATACTTTTAAATATATTTGTATAATAATAATGCCCTACATTCCTTCATAGCTTATCTCCCTAGAAGCAAAGAGCTGACAGATCAAGACACATTTTAATGCTATGAGCCAAAAGCTAAGTTTACTAGCGGGTAAAAAAAACCATGCTGAGGACCAGCATAAGGGTACAGCTAGAGACACTAAGGATCACTTAAGTCCTCTAGTAAGTGGCGATTAAGCAGCATGGGAGGCCTTTTCTTACCCTGTGCATACAAAAACATTACGCTATAGCACCAAGTTACTGACCACTGGAAAAAATAAACTGGCAGAAGGCTAAGACCTCAAATAATATAGCTGAGCTAATTAAAAGCATTTATACTGGCATCCTCCCTGAATACCTCTCATTGCTCCTCTATGCCCTTAATATAGAGCACCTAGAGCTCCCGCCCTGCGTTGGCTGCAGCACATTGACATCAACCCTTGGCCCACGGCTGCATTGCTGAGGTTTTGCAGTGCAACTGGACATGTCCTGCCTCTTCTGTCCTCACACTAGGTACCTAACACAGGCATAACTAACTCTGGAGATTGTGAAGTCCTTGTCACATAAAAGCCCATGGATAGGCGATCTCAAAAGATATTTAGTGGCCTCTAGTGTCTAAGAGAAACCAGTTCTGTTAAAAGCCTTGAAGAAAGATTATCACAAGCATACCAAAGTAAAGCATAGGTTTTCAAAGGCAATCCCTTATTATGAAGAAATGATATTTAATAGAAATAGACCCCAAAACAACATGCATGCTAGATCAAGCAATCCCAAAAGAGGACCTAGAAATAATTTAAAGGATGAGAGAAATTAAGATCATAGAACTAGATTATCAAACAGTAACAAAAATATCAGTATTGCCATACATGTTCAAATGATTTAATTCAGTGGCCTGATCCAGGCAGTGGCCAATGTAAAATGCTTCAGATGAAAATGTGACTTTCCCAGAGTTGAACTAATATGTCCAAATTAAGCAAACAAAAAAGGCAAAGCTTCATTGGTGACTAGAGCAGTAGATTTCAGGGAGGGAGGTGGTTTGGTTTTTGTGATATTGTCTCTTCCTAGGAATACTGGGAAATAAAATTTGTTTTTATTACAGTGAAGTTAGCTGTATCTCTGCAATGGGACATGATCCAGTTACACATTAAACTGGATAATGAATATGAGCTCAGGTAGACTGGCGTTCCATTTATGCACAGTGCAAGCAGCAAGATTAGTAAGAGTAGCATTGTGCCCAACAACTTGGGACTGTTTTGCAAAAGTCTGAAGCATTCACAATTTTACTCAGAGGTGGCAAACTGTGGGTGCTCGGGAAACAAAAAACAAAAAAACACCACAAGACAGACCATTTAATTTTCTAACCTATGACCATGCCCACTTACGCCGGCTAGCCATATGGTAGTCAAAGGGTCAGTCCCAGCTTTCTCCTTTCACTTTGCTGACCTCGTGTGGTTAAACAATGCCACCATCCCTTGTGTCTCACCCTCAGTCACACCCACACCGGTGTTCATTATTAACGTGGAGCCTTAAATCATTGCTTAAAAAAAAAAATAAAAGAAACGATGCAGAGAATCCGACAGAATTCCTGTAAAGGAGATGAAGCTTTAGGGAGGATACTGACCCACACTGAGAAGAAGGGAACTCTTCCAAGATGGACTACAGTGGCATTTCTCCTGTCATCACCATCAAAGGTAAAATAATAAAAAGGCACTTGTATAGGCAAACAGGGCATAACCCCAAAGGCATGTCTGCACACCAAAACTCATTATTAGCTCATGGAATCAGGTGCATGTTCCACTCACTGATGTGAAAGACCTTCTTAAAGTGGCACCGTGGGGACTGATCCAAAGCCGACTAATCCACTGGATTCTTTCCATTCATTTCACTCGGTTTTGAGTCAGACACAGAGGCAGCAAATAGGATAGCAAAGGAAGAAAGTCTAAGAAAGGAGAATGAAGAGTAAGGGGGGAGCTGGTGTGGCAGTAGCTATAATAAAAATACAAACCCAGTATTTTACAAAATAGAATACCTGCAGGAAATATCTACTGTACATGTAAAAAATAACTTGTAAGGCTGGATTAGTTTTTCCCTTATCATGAGAGGAAAAAAAAAGATCAAGTCAAAAAAAAAATTTAATTGCATTTTTCTGGTAAACTGCAAAGTAGCCACATTAACCTGTTGAATTAGGGCTTTCACATTCAACTCATCCCCTATGGAGTCTGAGGGCCCTCTTGTAGTAATTAGATAAAACCTGCTGGAAATCCTGGGCAGGTTTGACTGTGCCACTCCAAGGACAAATTGTGAGCAGAAGCACAGCTCCGGCAAAGGCATGACCAGGGTATTGAGAGGGAGAAATCCCAAGGGCAGCAGCTACAAGGGACAATCTGGTGCTTGCAAGGAAACGCAAGAGTAAGAAGAGTACTGGACCAGGATCAGACTTGAATATCACTCTTGGTTTGTCCACTAATCTTGGGCAGTCACTCTACCTCCTTATGTGCCTATCCCATCCCTCTTCTGTCTTGTCTGCTGCCTACATACTCAACTTTTCAGGTCAGGGACTGTCTTGCCATACAGTTGTTCATCAGTATCTACCACCTCTGGGCTGTAAAAGCCCGAACTGTGCCTAGCTGGGGCTACACATACCCCTATCTCTTTGGCTAAGTGGCTCATCTAAGATCCTGCGTCTCTGGAAAAGGAGACAAGAGGAAGAAGAGACTCATGACTTTCTAACATTTACTTCGGGGAATTCAAGCTTGGGGGAGGGAGTGGTGGTCAGTCTATGTGGTTTCAGAGTTTGCCCGAACCACTCACAGGGTTAGGAAAGCTCTATTCTCACCATTGCGGCTGCTTGAACAAAATCTTGCAAAGCTAATAAATACTATTTACAACAGTAACAGGAGGGTGGTGAGGAAAGGAAAACACAGAACAATCTGAAACCATGTCTACATGAGAAATTCCATCTATGCATCTAGAAGCCAATAAATTAAATCCATACAGTCTTCTCATGAGGCACTTCTGTTTTAAGTCTTACATTGATTTCATTTATGTTGGCAAGGAATTGATTTAAGCTAAACAGATTAGCCTTAAGCAGACTAAAGGACATCCACCCAAAACACTGCATAAATTTAACAAAACCTGCTTTCTAAACATATTTAATTAAACTGGTGTAATTCTCCCACATAGGCAAAGTGTGACAAGACAGTGACTGATCTTTGCTTGAATTCCACAAGGATGGCAAAGCAGTAGGGAAACCTACCAGGACTACTTCCAGCCCAAAGAGAAACCTAACCCACTAAATGATGAAGGGCTGAAGGGGGAAGAGAGAAAGAGCTAGGAGAGGACAATACAACACTCATTGTGCATCCCTCTCCTGCCTGTGCTCTTGACTCAGTGTGTGTCCATTCTTGTGCCTTCAGAAGCAGACTGTGAACGTGATTCTCGCTCCCCTCAGAAAGGTTCAAGTGTTACAGACAGCAGGCATGGAGCTGTGGCTTGATTCTGAGCAGCATCATGCCACAACTCTTATTTCTCTTGATTTCCTTCTCCCAGGTAACCTATCACCCACATGCTTCCATCGATTTTGCATATCCCACTCTTCTACAGAATGTCTTTGTGCTCAGATTAGGATGCGTGCATGCACACACACAGATCAATCATCAGTATGCTGCTGGCATCATCTGCCATCATAATTCAATCCTGTCCTTGCAGCATCAGACAGGAAAGGAATAAAAGCAAAGACAGGGATTGTGTGTTAAATGAGGAAGGGAGTTACAAGGACAAGAGATCCCATCTACAGTCACAGCCACACCAGTCAATGCAGAAGTTGGTGAACTCCCTCTCTTTTGTGCTTTGGTTCACTGAGGATGACAAGTCGGGGGGCAGGGGGGGATGGCAGGGAGTGGACTGGGGGGCACCTTTGGTTGAAAATATGGGGGAAAAAGGGGAAGTGAAGAAAAAAGGCCTTTTTTGTTTGTTTTTAAGAGGTGGCATTGACTCTTCTATCTATTTCAATTATCTTCAGTGTTTCATTTCCTTCTAGTTCTGAGCTGACCCTGTAGGGAACAAAAATAAAAAAAAAAACAGACAAAGGTTAACACTAATAGTTAGTCATTTTTAAAAGTGCATATCCTGCTTGAATTGGCTAATGCTAATAAGGTGCTTCTTATATATCAGGTACTTGTCGGTTGGAGTATGGTGACATATTGAATTAGTCATCTCCTTGGCCTCGGGTTTAACTTTGGCACAGGTCCTCAGAAGACATGCTTGGGGTGTTACGGCTCATCCTAGACCTCAGAAGAGCATGGTTCCAAACAAAATCCCTCTCCCCACTGTTTGGTGCATTTGCTACTGTTAGCAGAGACCAAGACCTGGGCCAAAAGAACAGTGGCAGAACAGGCAAAGGTACAGTGGAGGAAAAACTGCGCTTTGCAGAGGCCCCAAACTTACATTCATGCTTGAATAAATAAATAAATAAGGAACTCTGTGTTAAGTGGCCCAGGTAACTTTACAGGTCTGTCTCTTAAGCCCGAGTGCTGCAAGCTCTCAAGCACTATGCTCTAATAAGATCACCGCTGTGAGAAGCTCCAGCTCTTCACACCCTAACCTCACAGACAGCCCAGTGAGTCACAGCCTCACACTTCCACCCAACTGGCAAAAGCTTATTCCTTTAGCAGGCATGCAAGTAGTACTTAAAGAAGTGGGGAAGGCATAACTAACAGGCTTACAGGGGTTAGGTTTCTGGCAGATGCACTGAGTTTGGTAGCCATTTTACTAATAAAACATCCTTGCAACCACTTCTCCAAGTAACAGTAACAATAGCTTTGCCTATTAGCTCTCCAGATAAAGATTAACCTTCATGTTGCATAGTGCCCAGCATAGCAGAGCCCTCAGTCTTACTGCTGGCTTCCAGGCACAAATGACAGTGACCTCAAACACCCATACGACAAGCAGCCCACCCTGCATTCACCTGTGCTGCTGCAGGCCCAGCAGCACCGATTTCTCTAGCCTCGTCTCATTGGCTATTGTGAACTGCATGATATCATCCCGCTGTCCCCCCGGCACGGCTTCCAGAGACAGGGCTGTGTATTTGGAGGTGTCTGTGTGTCTGTCGTTGCGATCTCCAAAGGAGATCGGGCTTGACGACTCCTCCAGTTGGTGAGGCTCTTCATAAATCAGCAGACTCCTTGACCTCACTGCATACAAAGACAGGAGGCAAGAGACAGATGAGAAACAGGCAGCTCTGAGAGAACAGCCCTGGTCATGCCAGGAACTGGAAAACACCAGAGCAGAACTAGAGCTACAAAAGGTCTTTTCTTTTCATAGTGATTAACTGATAATTTGTTAGCTAAGGGAAGATACCACAGCAATGGTCCTGATAGAGATCAAAAAGCTCTGAGCTATCCACAGAACAAGAGCAGAAGGAACAATTACTTTGATAACATACATTTAAAGCAACTGGCTCTTAACCAGTACATAATATTATCAGCTTCCCACTCAGTCCTTCGACCTTCTGTTGACACTTGCAAAGGAAACACAAGCTGACATCAGTTGGGCTTTCTGACAATATGAACATTTGGTACTGAGCAGAAATCAAACTCTCCTGCTACCTTATACCGACTACTAGCTTTAGTTCCACAACAGAAACAAAGATGCTTTAAACAGAAGTACCAAGCAGGCTAGCGGGGCAAGGCTTTGCCCATCTTTATGAAATCTACTGCCATCAGCACAGCTTGCCAAGCTATTCTGCTTTGGCAAAGACATGCAACCACTCCAAGCACCTAAGGCCAAACTCTGTCACCACACTGCATGGGCCCCAAGTGAAAGGGCAGGCTGAGCCACAACAGGCTCTGCTGCTCACCCTCCGACTTGAGGCAAAGGAAGGACATTTCCCAACCGGCAACAGCAATTATTCAGACCACGGAGCAAACTGGAGCCCAGAGGTTCCCCACGAGGAATCCCACCTCCAGCCTAGTTAGAAGAGCAACAGGGACCAACAGCATACAGCCAGCAAAAGAGTAGAAAAGCAAGATGTCCTTCAGGGGATGCAGGGGTGGCAGTGTGGGAAACAAGGGCCAAAAGGTGAACCAAGCAATGAGCAAGACTGGGGTGGTTGTCACTTACCAATGGAGTCTGTGTACGACTCTGGCGAGGAATGCTGCCTGGGCAACACCATCTTTGTGGCAGACGGATAGGGCCCGTAGCTCTGAGAGAAGCTGCCAAAAACTACTGCAAAGCACAGCACCACCATCTGGCAAAGGGAGGAAGCACAAGAGGTGAGTGGACTCATTCGTGGCCCACACACACATCAAAACTAAGAATCAATGCAAAACAGATCTGACACCGTTTTAAAACCAATCATTTGAGGCTATTTCCATTGCTACATACAGTGTCTCTTAGCAAAGGCACATATACAATAACGATTTAGTGTTCTAAAAGGCAGATTTCAATGTTGGAGTTTATTTTCCATATCTGCCATCGTTTTGGCCTGTTGCCTTATTTGCTCCCAAAGTTGAAAAGCAGACACAACTGCCATGTGTGTTTTACAGATACTGTCGGGCATTTCCAAGGTTATTTCTGCTGTTGGCCCCACTCTCGCTTCAAAGTGACATAAACAGAGAGGCTGGCAGCCTAGAAGAACAGCACAGGCCTTGAAAATCATTTCCTTCAATTTATAGCTCTAGCATAAAGGGAACTTGCTGGCTGAGTTTGAGAAGGGCAGACTTTCATTCTGATCCTTTTCTTATTCTGACTACTGTTACTGAAATAGGCCAGAGGTAGATTTACAGCCTTAGTCATAATTTTATTTGGATGATAAAGTTTATTTTTACTGGTATCAAAAGAACTGAGCATCAAAGGGCACCCTCATTTTCCCTTTACAACTGTGGACACTGTTTCTCACATACAATATTGTAAGAAATAATAAAACAAGTCACTCAGAGGAGCAGCATTTCTTCTTTTATCACTGCAGCACCCAATCAAAAGCATAGGCCACATCTCCTCCAGAATTTAATGCCTTCCCATAACCATTAGTCTTCAGGAGACAGGTTTCTCACCTAACTCAAAATTAATTGTCAAACTATCAAGAAAAGTCGCCCAATCTGAGAATTTGAAAGTGAGGGGCTTAGCAGAACAGGTGATAGGCCTCTGAGCAGTGGAAAGCCCTCTTATTGCCCTACAATTCCCAGCTTTAGAGACACTCACCATAAGACAGGTCCCTGTCTGTGTGCTAGCTGCCTTACACGAACGGGACACTTTCCCAGCGACCATGGCTTGGAGTCTCTGCAACTGCTGCAGAAGCGTTCTGAAAATCAAAGATGACACAGACATGAACATCAAACATACTGATCTATTTGCTGGTTAAACAGCTTTTCACTTCAATTTACATGCCTGGCAATAATACAGCATTTATGATAAGGTACAACTAATTAAAATCTTCTCCTTGAAATTAGAAGGAAGCAATGTTTTTAACTTTACAAAATTTTTTACATGTGTTAGCACTAGACCTTTCAAAAAAGATCATTTTGCACAACTGACATCCCTGAAAAATTAATTCTTTTGTTGCTTCAGAAGTGTCTTATTCATAAATAAAAACTGTATTTACAGTTTTTTTCCAGAAATAGATTCTGGTAAATGTACAAACAACTGAAACTGCTATATGTGCAATGGACTAGCTGCCTATACAACCTGGTTCTATGCCATGAATTCAACATGAGTTTTGCCATCATTTCAAAAGGAGCAGAAGCAGGTTTATAACTACTCTTAACTGATGGTATAGGTACACATACACCTTTCTCTGAAAACCTGCTCTTTTCTTTGAAAAGAATTTAAAACCAGACATAACCACAGCCTTCATTTTCCATAAATTTATCTATTAAATGAAGTACTTCATTACTACCTGCTAAATACTCCAAGAGTTTACAAAATAACAGATACTTGAAGTGGCCACTCTGACTACACTTTTCTGAGGTGCCATCCACAATGGGAACTCTGTTGTAGTCAGAGTCAACAGTTCTGGACCCAGAGAATATTATTCCATCTTTCTGGATGGTTTTTTCTGTTGTATCATCATCAGTTACTACAGTCAGGATGCTAGTCACTGAAATGGAAAATGTTCTCAAAAGAATGACTGATACAGGGTTTTCCCAACAGTTCCCATTTTTCTTTGATAAAAAGCTTTTTAATAGAGAAGGAGTAACCCAAATGCCTGCCCTCAACACAGTCAAATATAGTACAAGTTTTCATCAAGATGTTAACTTTGCTGTTTGTTTCCAATTTTACTTTTCACTTCTCCTGCAAGCCGCCCTACCTATGCAGAGGGTAACCCCCACCAAATTCCATGCAACCGCTTTGAAGACTGCGATGTCAAATGCTAGAGCAAGAGGCAAGGTCAGCATGTCAGAGAAAATGGAAGGATTATTTTAAGACTGGACTTGCTAAAAGCTAATTGTAGGACAGACCCAGAGGTGCCTTTACAGCTCAATATACACTTGTCTGCCCATTATTATACACTTTTTTTAATCATCAATGATCGCTGCTAATTAGAGTTTAATGAATTCAAGGACTTCAGGAATGCATTCTGAAACAAGCACAAGGCATGCTCATGGCACAGATTTATCTGGGCCAGCAGGTTCTTCTCAACTTACTAAGGAAAGATGTCTTGCATGCTCTTGAGAGCATGGTGTACTCTGCAACTCACTATTAAAAAGAAAATGTTTTGCCTAATTCAGTCCTTTATTTACAGGTAGAGAGACCACAGGCAAATTAAGAGGTGAAGACACTTTCCATCATGTAAATGAGACCATTCTAATTCCCTTCTCTCTTCTACATCTCTCCCCAGTCCCTCTTACCACCAATTACATGGCTGAGGGTTTGCAAAGTCAGACTGGCACACACGGTATATATGATTTTCTGGCACAGAATAAGCCACATACAACATTCCCACCATATGCCAACAGCTATGTTATACAGCAATGACTTTTTAACAGTGCAATTTCTGTGCTATTATAAAAGACTAAATCTTCCCCCTGTTCCAGGCCTGAGTCACTGGGCTCAACACAAAATAGCTCTGCAGAACGAGGAGGAAGGAGCACTCCTCCCCCCCAGTTCGGGGGCTGGCAGCAGCAGCAGACTTGAAATGCGGATCACTCTTGCCACTTTTTGTGGAGGTGTCAGTGAGAAAACAGCTAATGGCTGGCGCGGAAATCAACAGAGAGGCATTTCTCCTCATTTTGCTCAACTCTTTTTGCATCCAATTTAAAAATCCTGCTGGGCAGAGTGGGCCCAGAGTGCTGGATTCCAGAATGCTCTGGATTTGGAAGTGTAATTCCTCCACCTCATGCTTATGCAGGTGCTTTGAGGTCTCCTATACCACACACAGGAAGATTCATCCCCACCTTCTTTATCAACGAGATTCACATAACAGATCTTTCTCCCTCATGTCGTTTATCTGTCTGAGCAGAGCTACTGACTTCTTCTCAGCAGACAAGGACTCAATGTTTGAGAGCTGACATGCTATACAGGTGCATTTTCAAACTAAGAGCAAGAACTGAGGCAACAGAAGATACAAGTTCATTTGTTCAGAGACGACACAGCAGCCCTGGTTTACCCCACCATCAGCAAAACAGGGCACTCTTTTGTGCTTTTAATTTATATTTACTTCTGAACTGCTGGAAGACTGTGGATTCCAAGGCCAAAACGGCTCCCCACCCCCAGAAAAGTTGCTTTCATTGTGACTGCAAGGCTGCAGGGACAAGATGTGCTAAGACAAGAGGGTAAAGGAGCAGTTCTGTGCTTTTAAGAACAGGGGCAAGTTATATCAAGATGCTCTAACTGTCAGCAGGAAGGCCAAGAACGCTTTTAAGTGAAACATACTGCCTATGGCTAAATTCTAAGAGGAGAAAATGCAATCCCAAGGCAGCATGCGTCAGGGGGCTTGCACCCACAGGGATTATTTTCACTGTGTCTGACACATTTCCCAGTGATATTCAACTAGAGGGTCACCTCCATAGGAGGTGTGAACATGCTTTCACGCTTTTCTCTGCCAATGGAAGCACCTCATAGGAAAACTGTAAAGTGACTGAAGACTCCTGCTCTCCCTTCCACACTCTGCCAGCAAATCCATTGTCTGTGATGTCTTGATTTCATGTGCACATCCACATATTTATCTTCAGAAGAGCTCCTTTCACTACCAAAGTAAGAAACAAGTCAAGGCTTCCCCTCTGCTTCCAGTGACACTTTCATTGAGGAGAGGAAAATTTGTCACTGCAGGACCTAACCACCTGGGAGGCTTCCTCAATTCAGTGTTTATATTTAAAAGCCAATATTGATTTAAACAAAAAAGAAAGCTTCTGGGGGGAAAACAATGTTTATTTTGATGAAGGTTTTTCAGATAATATATCTACTTTGTGATGGAACTAAACCTAGTTTTCATATATTAAAAAGGAAGAAAAACAATTCTTTCTTCCAGCTCAAAAGACTCTTTCCTTCTCTGCCTTTTCTATTTGTAGGAAGGGGAGCAAATCTCAACATGAGGTTTTCCATGAAAGACTAGAATATTTCAAAGAAAAAAATTCCACAAGTTTCTCATTCGAATTAAAAAAGAGAGGGAAAAAAAAAATCAGCAATTTTTCAAAGATTTTCCAGCATAAAAACACTGGCCTGCTCCATTAAAAACAAGCAGTTGCTCTAGGGCTTCCAAGCTCTGTCAACTATTATGAGGGTGGTCTGAAGTGAGGAGCAAGATGTCTCGTTGTAACTTAAATCCAAACCCTTTACTCCTTGGGAAAGATTTGGTAAAATTTGCTTTACCAGCATCAGATGAAGGAAATACCACGTAAATCAGTGAGGACTGGCAGCTCTGGTGCTGATAAACCACTGGTCACACTGATATGCAATTTGATTTCTAGATGACTGGGAATTATACCAATGGTTTGGGAAGGAACCTGAGAAATGGAAGAGCATCACAATTGTTTTTATAAAACCACTGCCTTTAGCAATGGCCCCCGGCAAGCCCCTGTCAGAGAGGAGAGCTACACAACTTGCTTTTCATTACTGTATTTGAGCACAACCCTAGCAGCTACTTACATGCACTGTCCCTCTCTGACAATGATATTTACACTCCTCTCAACTGTACACTAGATTCGATGCTATTTCTATCACTTCTCTAGGAGAGTGATCATCAATAAATATATTGATAAATACAAACTTAATAGAAATGAAAACAACACTACTTCTCATATGTCATGCACATAATATCCAGCGTTTCAATACTGCCTTTAAGCCCAAATAGCCACGGCTCCTAGCCAGACAACCTGCTGGTATCAGAGAGTGTATTCAAACCCCTAGGCCATTGGCAGTTTCTGCTTTCAGTTCTAGTGCCGCCACCTAAGCAGGTTGAGCCTTCTTTGTGATAGGGACAAGTCAACTCAACTCTTGGTGCCAGCTGCTTCTCCTACCCTTTGTCCTTCTGTTTAGGCTTTCTAGGACAGCACGGTCCCACAGCTTCTGATGCTACCCAAACCAATGAGATCCTGGCTCATTTGCAGCTACAGGACATAAGTGTTATGCAAGCAGTAATGTACTTAGTTTTGAAAAAATTGTCTAGAAAGGAACTTGGATGGGTTTCTTTCAAGGGACTGAGTCACATAAATTAGGAGAGGAAACATATGCTAGTGTTCTAATACAGAAGATGCCAAAAATGCTGCAGTCGCCCACTCACAATAATAAGGATTAAAAACTCTCCTGCATCTTGATCTCCAGCCTCCCGCCTTGCCTTTTAAGAAGCAAGGATGTCCAGGCAGATGCTTCCAGGTGCAAATTATTTGGCCAAACTTGCACATTTTACAGGAAAATTTTTCTGATCCAGAATTTCAGGCTAAGGCATAGTCTTAGGGGATTCTGCTAAAATCTTTCATGTTACTCAGAATAATGTAGGAATGTATTTTTGTCAGGAGAAATTCTAGTGCTTTCAAGGCTTTGGAGCCAGATTTTGAATTTTAAGCAGGATTTTCCCTGCAGTCTTAGGTATGTATCCGTATAAAATACATTCTATATATAGAAGAATGATATGCTCAGAAAAATTAATTGTATATACTGAAAGGAAATTCTGTTGTTCCAGAGTGGTATGTTTTGGAAATTCCTCTTCAATTCCTCACAACTCCAGCCAGACTATAAAAATGCCATCGCAACTGACTGCACATAAAGGGTCAAGAACCTTTAGGTGAGCAGCTGTAGCCCAATTTTTCAGCAAGGGGGAAAAAAAAAAAAAAAAAAAAAAAAGCTTTGTCCTTTGTGCACACTAAATGCATGAACATTTTTACATGTAATCACATTTGTTACTTTCCTGTTATCCTCCTTCCCCTCTCAGGGTCTCTTTATTTGTTTTTTGTTTGTTTGTTTTGTGTGCTGTTGTTTTGTTTTGTTTTTTACACAAACACTATAGCTGTTCTTTTATTGTATCTATTTTTACGTGATATTTTCAATCATATCTTAATTTTTTAATGCCTTAAACACTCAAAACTGCAACTGAAGTCAACTGGGGCTCTTTGGGCATATTAAATAAAATATGTCTGTGTATATAACTGTGTGCTAGGTACTTTGAAAAGATCAGGTCATAAACGTTTAAATTTAGGCACCCAAGAAAAAACTAACACTGCATAGTTTTGACCTTCACTTCTTCAAGCTTTGATCCTTGGCTGTAAATAGGAAGTAGAATTACTAGCTATAGGATGCTGCTAACACAGCTTTAGGAAGTGGATGATGTACATTAAGCAGGGGCCTGAAACCATTCTCTGAATGAGACGAAAAGACTGCATAAATATACTCTAAATGAGAGTGGGGCATTAAAAAAAAAAAAGTAGTGTTATGTAATTCAAGACTTGATGAAATTTTTACAAATTTCTGAGTACTTCAGTTTGCAACCTTAAAGTTTTTAGATACACCTTTTATCTAAATAGCCAAACCAGCATTGCCACAAAATACAAGAATTACTGTGCAGTGGGGCAGGAACATCTGCTTCTCTGCAGGAGATTACATATCAGTATCAGTGCTATTGTAGAGGAAAGAAAACAATGCGACTCATTCTATAGGCCCAGAGTATGAAGGATTCAAAGATAATAGCACTTAGGTAGCTAAATATTTTTAGAGTATTTGGCATGACAGAATTAAGATTATCAAATAATACAGAAGATGCTAAAGGTTTGGTCTAAAAGGAAGGACAATACCAACAGAGCTGTTTTCATGACTGCATTTGCAGCAACTCAAGAGATGGAAAAAGCAGGCCAAATTTAGCCAAAGTGTAATGGGGAGAACAATTCTCGAGGCTTGACAATATGTTGTCACTGAGTGGTTCATCCATAGCTGCTCACTTTACGACTTTTGCACCCTTTCCTACAGCAGCTGGTTTCAGCACCTGCTAGGACAGATACTGGGACTTACAGCCCTACTCCACACCTACACAGCAATTTCTCGTTCTTGTATGTAAAACACTGCAGGAAGATGCTCAAAGAAGAGACAGAAATGGCTTGGTTCTCTTCAAACAAGCAGCAGATGTCTTCATGCACGAGCAGTGTGTGGGAGACGCCCTCCAGCAAATTACAGTGCTACAGGGTCTGGCTCCGTGAAATTAGAGACTGGATCTGGAGATTGGATCCAGAGATTAGAAACAACACATGCCACTCAATTAACAATACACTGGCTGCCAGACAAACTCTAGGGCCATTTTTCATGATCGTGGGTCTTATCTTCAAAACCCAGCCTCCTCCTACACTTAGTGCTAACATCATGTTCAATGGTAATATTCAACCATTACTACAAATGCCTCCAACCATGAAAGTATTTACAGTGGGCTCATCTAGTAGTTACTCATTGGAATTTGCTATCATTACAGAGCACACTGAGCATAAACCATGACTGACACTCCCCTCTGTCAGCTAACATCCTATTAAAAGCTGAACTGTTGAAAATATTCTGCTACATGTCCTTTGAGAAAGCCACTATTGAGTCACCCATTTATATAAGCCCGCTGATCAGAAACGAAGAAACAAGAAGTTGATTCTCTACCGAAAGGAAGTTGCACTTCCTGAAATGAAAGCAGCTCTGGCGTGTTGGATGATTAAAAAGATCCACAATAATCGCAATGATATCGAGCAGTCCAAAAGAACAAACTAATAAATGACTCTTGAGCTTCAGAGTTCCTGCACTCCAGAACTCAGGGTCACAGTCCAGGTCAAGGCCTTTCCTCCTGAGGCTTCCTGTCAAGACAGTCTTTCTCTGACAAAAGGCAATTTGGAGAGTTGAGTTGCATTTTTTTGTTATCTATCACTAATAATTTTTTCTTGGGAAGTGGAAGAATCCAAAGAAAGGTGGTGAGAGGTTTCTTGAGCACAACGCATGTTTCAAGTGAACAATTAACTTTCACATTTTCACCTTTCATTGTAATGCTACAGTTTTGCTCTAGTGCCCTCATACTTTACCTGTTAGTATTCTCCAGGACTTCGACCTTCTTACGCAGCTCACTATTTTCATTTGAACAGGTCTCAACTCTGGAGACAACACAAGGGAAAAAAGGATAAATTTAAAACCAGACATCTATTATACTTTAAAAATAGATTTTGAAACAAATTGAACTCGCTTTCACAGAGACATTTATGGTCTTGCCTACATTTAATGAAAAGCTACACCAACCAACTTTACTCAGATGCTTTAATCATACTTCATGGTGTAAAAGACATTGCAAAAGATAACTACTGGGTGTATAGCATCTCCTTACAGTGCTCCGAACTATGTCACAGTAGGTCTAACACTTTCAGAATGGGCTGTAACTACCCTTTGCCCCTTGGAATAGAAAGGGCAAAGACCCTGCTTGGATTTTCCCTGTGTATTATGCCATGGGACAGGGACTTTAGAAGTCACAGAGCATGCTACATGTATGCTGTTAGCAGGTATGTTGTGTAAGGGTGTGCCATATGTGCATTTCATTGTTAAGATGAGGCACCATGCAATTTAACAAATGCCATGCTTCTGAATTTGGATCCTTGAATTTCAAGTTTATAGGAGTTAATAAGCCAGAAGACTCATATCCAAGAGAGCATTTTTCTTTTCCACACTGGCCCTGGAAACCTCCTAACTAAAGGAGGTTATCACATGACATGCAACAAAAGAAGTTCAAGTAAAAATATGGGACTCTGAAAATATGACCAGCCTGAATAGCTTCAAGAAAGAAAAAGGTAACAGGGAAACAGCTTTGTTATCTGTATGTGTACAGTGGAGTTCCACAAAAGTCTGAGAAAGTGAGGCTCTTTCCTAAGGATATTAAGAAGAACAAAAGGAAATTACATCAAGGTTATCACCAAAGATGGTACACAGGGTTTAACAGATCCATCTGGTGAAGGGCATAAGAAAAAAAAACAAAATAAAAATTTGTTTCTTGGAAGAAAGATTAATTTGGGCTATAAATCACTAACTGGGGGTTTGGGTCCTTCTTGCTAAAGGAAGCTGATGGATCACAAGGCTGTTTTCCTTATTCCTGTTTACTCCCCCAAGACTCTTGACTCACCCACTTCCTATTTCTATCTTGATCTGCACTAAAAGACAGAACGAATTCATTTTGAAGCTACCTTTCCATGGACATTGCCTGCCCCCGAGGCCAACAGAGTCACACGAGGTGGAGGCCAACAGCAGATGGGTCTTGCCTTATTTAAGTTTTAAGGTCTTTGCCAGCACTTTAGCAATGTCTTTGAGGTAGACATGGTTACATGTGCACCACCCCAGCACGTGTACAAGCAGAAGCCAAAGGAAGGGCCTTTTCTCAGTCACAGCCACGAGGTGGCAGCTGGCACTTTGTGCATGAAATAGTCCCAGCATCAACAGCTGGATCCCTTCCCATTCCAGCAACTGGTGTTATTGGCCCATTTGAAACAGGAAGGAGGTTGGCTTACTTTTTTTCCAGGCTGTCCATGTATTCTTTCTTTTTTCTTCTACTTTCCTGAGCAGAGATCTAAGAAGAAAAAAAAGGAGAAAAAACACCAAATATTTGCATAGAAAAAAAGGCAGCAGAGACAAATTAATAAACTGGTAAAAAGCCCTGACATTATTAGATTCAAGCCTCTGCTATTCTTATTTCTATTTCTGGCAAGCAAAGCGTTGACTTGGTCTGTTTCCACATCCTGAAGCAAGATTGCTCCTCTCAGGAGTAAGAAAAGAATCATTCCCTGCTCTTACAGACCTTACCTTCAGCAGTAAATCAGATTCATCTGGAGAGATCTTAGGACAAGTACTAAAAGAACTAGAAGATGATCCCAGAACAAAGCCCAGCACCTGGGACAGGAAAAAAACATGCATGGACTAGAAAGCAGTTGTGTAGAAAAGGACCTGGGGGTCCTGATGGACAACATGCCAAACATGAGTCAGGAGTGTGGCTCCCATGGCAAAGTAGGCCAACAGCATTCTGGGCTATAGCAGCAAGACTGTAGCCAGTAGACTGAGGGAAGTGATCTTTCCTGTCTATTCAGCAGTTGCAAGACCACAGCTCGAGTACTGCGTCCAGTTCTAGGCGCTGAAATAAATATTTTGGACATACTGGAGCAAGTCCAGAGGAGGGTAACCATTGTAAGAAGTGTGCTGGAGCACACAATATGAGGAGAGGCTGAGAAAGCTGCATTTGTTCAGATTTAAGAGAAAGCTAAGGGGAGATTCTCTTGCCATCTTCAAGTATCTAGTGCAAGAGGGCAGTGAAGACGAAGCCAGAGTCTTCTCAGAGGGGCACAGCAATCAAACAAGAGGCATCAAATGCAAGTTGCAACACGGGAAATTCCAATTAAGAACATTTTTTTTCCACTGGTCAAATATAGGAACAGGTTGCCCAGACAGGCTGAGGACTCTACACCCTTTGGGGGGCTTCACTGGACAAATCTCTAAGCAACTTGATCTAAGTTGACCCTGCTCTGAGCAAGGGGTTGAACCAGATGACCTCCAGAGATCCCCTCCAATCTAAAGGACACTGATTCTGCAAAAGTGGTACATAAAATGCGTAAGATCACTTTCAAAAATTTTGGAAAATTACACTGCAGGAGCAAATTCTAATTCAGTGCAGGCAAACACCTTTATCTGTAAAACCAACAACTGAATGTGTTAACCAGAACAAGTGAGCTGGCCAGGTCTGAAAAACTGTTTTCCTCCCCATCACTAGCTCTTCCCCATGTTGGAAGAACGAGAAGACTCGTAAGGCATTTCAGAGCCTGGCATCTACCATTCATTTGAAGGTCATGGAATTTAGTAATCAGAAGACAAGGGCACAGAAGTACATCAGATTTTAAAACCTTGAACAATGGACAAGAACACCTTCATCACCATGGAAAGAACAGAGAGGTCTATACCTAAGGGAAAATATTATACTGTTTTTAAAATGGAGCCAGGCAACAGTGACTGAAGACCCAACTTGCTAAATACTCTATTGTTCACATGTTCAGGTACATACCTAGACAGAAAGGCACTATCACAGGGATAGACAATTTGATGGATGTGTTTAGAAACAAAGGCAAACACTTTTATTAAAAACCTTCTTACAGCATTCAACAGTACTACAGACCATTACTGCATAATTACTGCAGCATTTTTTTAACAAAGGATGAGTAGACATTACCCAGCAAAGCTGCTAGACTAACATTTACCTTGTTCTTTATTTTCCTGCGGATTTTCTTCAGCACTTTTTCCTCTGCTTTTGTCAGGGGCAGTTTAGTAGGGATTGGGTACCCCTCTGCTATCAGTGTCCTCTTCTCCTCCTCTGTCAAGATGAGTGGGCCAGTCCCCTGTAATTTCTGCAAGTGTCACAGAAATGAAACAGTTGAACAGTAAGTGTACAGAGCCCTAGAGAAAAAGGTATGAGGAAAGAAAGACAGCAGCTCTCCTGTTTCAGAGGGGACTCTGCATACTACCACAGTAGCTCCTTGCAGATGGGAATGTATGGAAGGGTAAGACCTTTTAGATAGCTTGCGTTAAGAGACTGAACATTTAGGACAGGATTCCCTCAAAACAGTTGCTTTTGACCCAGGTCTGCACACACTGAAGCCAACAATAAAATTCCCCTCAGTTCAAATGAGGAAAGAGACAAGTGAGAAGCACTACTGAAAATCCCTCCCTAAAGATCACCACTTGCTCTCCAAGACAGGAGGACAGTAAGACAGATGCCAGGGACAGGAGACCCTAGGAGGGCTGGGCCCTCATGCAAAACACAACCCATGATAAGAGAAGCCACATAACACTTTGCATCCCTGTCTCAACTTAGAGGAAAGGCACAGGCCATTCACTGTAGGAAGAGAATAGACAAGTGAGCAAGAATTACTGGATCTGGAGTTCTGCAGAGATTAAAAAAAAAAAAAAAAAAAGCTGGAAAAAGCCAGCCCAACTCACATGTGGTGCAGTCAGGAGAGGGGAATTGGAGAGCGCTGAAGCTGTACGTGATGTCACTTTAGCCGTGGCTTGTAGCTGGATTGGGCTTGAAGGAGGGAGAGACCTAGCTGGGCTCTGCCCACCCTCAGAGTCACTGCCATGGCTGCTGGGAGGGGTTGGAGGTAAATGCAGAGGATCCACTGCTGAATGGCAAGAGAGAAATACAACACAAGATTTTGAGGTGCTACTTCAAACTTCCACCAGAACTGCCACCATCACCACCCGGCTCCCAGAAGTAAGTCTGCTAAAAGACAGATCAAGTGGTAACTCCAAAGGTTCTCAGAGCACACACATCACACAGGGCTCCAAAGGAGAAATAAAAAGCAGCAGTAATCTTTAGGTACAATAGGCAGAGCAGAGCTCTGCATATCTGCTCCAGTAATTTCTCTCTACACTTAGGCTTCTTCTCAAATGCTTTGAGGTGGAAGTGTAACTCTCCAGTACCAGTCCCCCACCCCTAGAAAGCAGCATTAGCAGAGAGGGCTCATTAACCAGTGTGCTTTATCTCCCAAAACAGTAGTCTTTTCTAACTTTGCTATGAATTAAACAAGTATTTTTCGAGAGCATGCATCATGTGCTAGTTGTTATATGAACAGGGAGGAAAGAAATACTCTGCCTCCTAAAGACCTGATGGATTGGCAGGACTGGGAAGTAGTAACAACACAGTGACAGCGAAGGCTTTAATGTGCTGATGGAGCAGGTACAGCACAGGTCACCACCACAGGAACTGCTCTCATATTGTGCTGGCCAGTGCCATGAGCAAACCTCTGCTGCACTTGCAGCCAAAAGAATCTATGCTAGAACTGGCAACCCAAGTGCTGCTTACAACCAGACAGGCCTGGACTAAGAGAAACAGTGCAATGTCTCACCTACCCACATTACTTGGGCAACTTAGCAGATGTCCAAAACTAAGTCATTATTTCTCTGATATAAATTTACAGCAATCAAGCGGGAGGAGGAAGATGCACAGCTGGATTTGCCACCTTCCACTCCTTTTACGCATTGGGAATTTGAGTTGAAAAGATCAAATGGGTGGTGGGGGAGGAAAGAAGAAAAATAGTAACAAAAAAGCTATTAAACATGAGCTCCTTTTGGTTTAGCATCTTAACTCTAGCGGTTGCCAGAAGATGATACACACTAAGAAGACAGAAAGGCCCTTAATGCCACAAACTCAGCAATCCTATCTATGCCCTGGGTCCGGATAAATCTTCCCTTTTCTCAGCTGCTAAGCCATTTGCTTCATTCCCTAGAGCAGTTATACTTATCTACATAAATAAATTCACTAACAAAACATCAAGTGTTCCTAACTGAGATGCAATTATTTTCTCAAACTTTAGCCGAAATATTTGGTTCTTTCAATCTTTTCTTGGGTTAACAGATTACGTGCCACCAAGTTGTGCTGTATTTCCAGGACAGGGATCATCTCTCCTCCTCCCTCATTTGTACATTCCTTAAGCCCAAAGGGACCCAGATGGTTTTTAAGAAACTCCACTAAAACAAACAGATCTGTTTTTAGCATATTAACTTTTAGTTTCATATAAACTCACATCCTTGCTTTCCTATCACAAGACAAAGTGGTTAAAACAGAAAAGTTTCCACTTATGCTCTTCATAATTTCTATCCCTCATTAAAGTCTCCACAAATCCATCTCTTTTCTAGCCTAAATAATCCCACGCTTTAAGGATTCAAGCTCCCTCCAGAGACTGTACAATTGTTAATAAGTTACAGACAAAAAAGAGATCATTTTCTTTGTGATGAGCATGGAAGGAAAATGTATAAATAGGTCAGACAGAGGCTGGTTTCTTTAGCAGCCTGAGTCAAATCCCTAGAAGGCAAGGGCTTCAGCCTAAAGATTAACATGGAGAACAAGAAAGCCAAATATTTAATCAGAGTAAAGTATGTTCATTCTGCATTCTGGCCATCTCTGGTGCATCTTGGGTTGTTAATTAACAGACCTTCCTTAGAAGACAGGTTCAGGAACTGATCCACTTCATGTGGCTCCAACTTAATCTCTGGAAGAACTTTCTGGCTCAGTGGTTTCATCTAGAAAAGAGAAATTAACAGCCTGAGAACCCAAAGCACACATCTTAAAACCTTAATAGAATGATACAAGGACGACTTCTCCATAAATGGAGAGATTTCCTTCTCCTCCTGCTCTGCTACAAGCAAAGCTTTAATTGCTTCTCCACACAATTTGCTAAGCCAGGCTAGAGAGAATACTGCCCTGAGTACTCTTGCTGTGGCTTTTCTTACTACTATATTTACCTAAATAAAAGATTATGCCTCAGAGATGACATTTCAGACTGAAAGCTAGCATGCAACCCACTCAAATTACTTCTCTTAGCAACAGAGCTGCCACTAGGATTTGCCGGACCGCCTGGCTGGTTTGAGCAGAGACAAAATGCTCCACACGGTGGGTGAGAACCAGAGGCCACCAGGTGCAGGGGAGGAGGGCTGCATCTGTGAATATAGAGAGAGCTGTCACCTGAGAGTGAGATCAAAGTGCCTGTCACTCACCACTGGATTATCAGACCCAAGTTTAATTCACAGTGTGGGAGAGCAGGAATAGGGACTGCCACAGCTGACCAAAATTTGGAGGACAACTGACTTGCCCTGTTGAGAGGACTGCGGTGCCAGGTTGCCAAGCCCTTAGCCAGAGTTTGCCTCACTCCTGAATGCTGCAATTCCAGGCCTGAGGAAGTAAGTCTGGCATCAGCATGCTTGGTGCAGCCAAAATGTCTCTTAATAGCCTGTGTAAATAATCCATGTAATGGCAATGAGCCACCAGTTAGTCCCAAGATACCCTCTTTGCAATATCATGACATCCCAACCTATTGCAAGGTCACACACTGGGGACAGCATATTCAGACTACAAGAGAATTATGGGAAAGTCATGTTTCAGTTTAAGTTTCTCATGAAAGTATTTCTGTTGAACATATTTCTGATCCACAACCAAGTGGGAATGTTTATTGTCAACACAGCCTAACTCTACCCTGACTGGCCTGATATCATACCTTGGGGACTGAGAACAGTCACACTTTTTCCTCCACTGATGAGGAGCTCTGGGCAGCCATCAGCTGTTGCAGTTTATTCTCTTTAGCCCAAGCGCATTCAAACCAAGCCCTTGTGAAAGCCCACTGACTGCTCCAGCTGTGGTCAGAAAGGCATCACAAATGTTCTTTATTAGGCAGGCTGGTTTGGAAGCAGAAGCAGTTCAAAAGTCAGAACTTGATAGATCTGGCAAAAGTGACTTAGTAGGCAAATAGGCAAACTCTTTAGTAATTTCAAATGAGGAGTCTCATTCTGATTAGGGCAGGCACAGCAGCACTAAAACAAGTCATTAGGAAGGACATTTAGTTTGTCACAGACTCAACAGGACAAATGTGTTAGTCAGTCCAGGTGGGACTGGTTCGTAAGAGACTGTTTAAGTGTTTTCAGAAAAACATGAGCCTCAGGCTTTGGCACCATCTAGCATAAAAGAGAAAGCTGTGCATCCAGCAGTTAATACCTGAATATACAGACGTGTCTTTTGAAACATAAGCTCTTACGGCAGTAGTGGGACACCAGCAAACATTAAGAAATGCTAAAGCAGACTGCACTGTGCACCCTGAATTGACAAGCACTGGCACCAAGGAGGCTACACTGGTATGCTGACTCTTAGGAGAATCCATGTCTAATTGTGCAGGGAGGAGAACAGAAAGTCTGCAAGTACCATGGCATCAGTCTGTAGCTCAGCTTGTTCCCCCTCCAGCGATGTGGCCATGACAGTGAGACTGACAGAGGGAGTAAGGCCTGCCGTCTCGCACAACACCGCCTCAGTCTTTATTGCAGTTGGAGTCAGCTCGGTACCCAAACACCATTCCTCATTTTCCACATCACCTGCCAAGGAAGGAAATTGGACACCACATGTTTAGGTCAGAGACGGACAGAATACAAACGAAAATAATGTCATCCCTCCTCCAGAGAAGGGAAACAAACACAGAAGGCATTTCAGTCTATCAGCAAAACTCTGCCCTTACTATCCAGCTCTCAGTCAATGCAGACAACAGTGCCATTTCAGGGCTGTAACCTAATCCTAGCCTCAGGACACAGAGAGGAGTAGTGAGGAAAGACACAGAGCACTAATCACTGTACACTGCCAAAAGCTGCTAACACATAGCAGAACAAGACTCAGCAAGCCATTGGGTAAAGCAGCCTTGGGAGCCATGCTCTGCACACATTAATACCTGCTGACTCAGTTTTATTCCTCCTTGCAGAGGTAGCGTTTAGCCAGACTTCTGCTCCTTCTATTGCTTGCAATCATCAAATAGCTAGAGAGGTTAATAATACTTTTTAAGAACAAAGAGGATTTTTCACTCTCTCAAATTCAAGGTTTTTCCCCCAAGGATTCATTTAGTAAGTATTAAAGAAGGTAATGGCTTTGACGATAGGAGCACCAGTGTCATGGTGATCATGCTAATTTCCTCCCCAGAGCATCTGTGAGTCACAGCACATAATGCATATTTTGACTGGCAGCAATGAAACCTGCATCGTGTGTTGGCAGAATTATCCTGAGGCCCCATGCGCTGCAATCGCTGATCAGCAGAAAGCCATGCAGCTTTTCACTGGACAAAGCTGAAGCCTTTGTCTTGTACCATCAAGAACTGGAAGAACACAGGTACAGTAAGCTGTTTGCTCCCAATTTGCATTCATCAAACAGCCACTGAGGAGACAGATGTTTGGCCTGACCAAGAGAGAGATACTCTCCTGGGTCTAAAATAGGGCAGAGGAACAAGAACTCGGAAGGATTCAGCGTTTAAAATAGCTCCACAAGGTTACTAACAGGCCCGTTTTTTACTATGCAGATGCACAGATGAGTTTTGGCTGTTGCAATTCTGCCTTAAAAAAAACACCGAAGCCTATTGCTGGAGTTCAGTAGTATAAGACCTTCTTTTCTCTTGCACGAGAGTACCCTACACCAGCTGCACTGCATTCCAGTGGCGAACACTACAACCATGCCTTGCTAATAGTTGTGAGAGGCACATTCCATAAATCAAGCAGTTACAATCCAAGCACAAATATACATAAGAGAAGAGTGCTGATCTCTTTCAATGCTCTCTTTCCTACCTTCGTACATGGTATTTACTTCATATATGCAATGAAAGCAGAGAGCAAGCACATTCACAAATGTAAGTATGGCTAATGCATGGCAACACAGCCTTGAATTAACTGCAGGCTGCATCAACACCACGGGAGGCAGTGTGCAGAATCACCTCACTCAGCACCGAAGCACAGCCTATGCTGCGGTGCCACAGAAAGTCTAGAAAGGTAATAAAGGACCCTTGCACATCTGATTGTATCAAGATGGTGAGATGTTACCAGAGTTCAGCTGCAAATGGGTAACCAAAGCAAGAACAAGCTGACAGCCTCCACACTTCTGTTGTCTATTGCTGTTAAGACCACACGCACATACAGTGCACAGGAACTGGCTAGGGGCTGAGTGACAGGAAGAAGTATGTGCATCTCCACTGCTAGTAATTACTTTGCGGTGGGACCTAACCTCCACTGCTGGCAAGGAAAGAGGTAATTTGAGCAAAGGCACACCAAGGAATTAAAAATGAAAATATATATCCTGTAATCAGAAGCTTCAGAACAGCAAGCCCAGCTCTGCCAAAACAAGTAACAGGACAGCAAGGGCTAAGCACCATATTTAAGTTTCAGGAGGGCTTATTCCTGAAGCTTTCTGGGAAACATAGAAATTAAAAATAGAAGTATTTACCAAAAAAAGAGGTAGTATTGTCTAAATATTAGCTCAGGAGAGAGGACATTGCTCTTTCAGCCCACCCTGTTCCTCTCAAAGAACGCAGTTCCCTCCCTACTGACTGCAATGAAATATTCAGCAGACCAGTGGACTCCCTCTAGTTTGCTGTGCGTAGATCATTCAGATAAGACCTTTCAAGTGGTATCTTTGCCTGCAAACCCATAATCCCTTGGCAATGCAACTTTCAAAAGTTTGTTTGGATAACTTCTGCCAAAACCTCCCCCACACTGTGTTGTGCTGTGCCTCCAACTTGATGCTTCCCTCACCTCTGGGCTGGGCTATATTGTGGCAGTGCTATCATGTGTAATCTACTTTAGACTCCCTTTGGGAGGGAAGGCTCCACACAGATGAGAGTTATCAGCAAACCAAGTAATCAGCCCTGAACTTTCCAAAATTTGTATCATTATACAAGTAGAACAGAAAGCTAGTCATGGGTGCCCAGCGAAACAGGGCAAGTCTGCTATGCCTGTGTTTCAGGATGTTTATCATCTCTAATCCCCAGACTCACAAGGGTTCAGCTGCTATAACTGAGCAAGATATGCTGGCCTTCAACCGATCATTTTACTCCACTGGAAGCTGACTTTGTTGATTACCCTGCCGTCCCTGCCATCACCACTTAGATCTGCACACACCACTTGGAGTTATTCTAGGCATTAAAGCCAGTCTAACCAGTTCATGGGGTTATGGATGGTTTTAGAGATAGCAACATCCTGTATTTAACACTGAGATTACTTTGAAGAACTGCATCTAGTTCTTTTTTTGACATTGCCTCTTATATATGCATGGTGACAGCTGTCATTCCAGATGACCAACCCTGTGAAAAGAAGGGTCAGAGCAACACATTGATTGAATCTCACCTTGATACTCTCCTCTCCCCGTCTTTCCCAGGAGAGTGGTACACATTCACTATCATGGTTAGAGACGCGCAACAATTTTCTTTCCTTTGATGCATTCAAGTTTCTGAAGTCACTGGGGATCTCTTCTCCTATCCAAGAGAGCTACAGTGACATTTCCCACTCTTCTTCCTCTTCTTCCTGAGCACAGTCCATTGACATTATTTTAAAATTATTTTTAATTTATTCTTACAGTAGCCTGTAAGAGCCTTAGTCCACTGTGCCAGGCATTGTACTAGCAGAATAAAGTGGCAGCCCTTGCCCCAAACCCCTTGAGAAGGCTGCACAAAACCAGGCATGTTCAGGCAGACGGGGGAAGAAAAAAAACAACAACAAAGAACAAAAACCACACATACCAAGGTGACTACAGAATATAGGTCATACCGACAGGCAGAGCACATCCTTTAGGACAACAGTATTTCAGATGGAGTGGTCTGAAGAAGAATGAAGAGACAGGTTTTACGGAAGATGAGAACAAGCAAGAAGGTGCACACAAAATTCTAAAACAAAAGGCAGTGGAAGCTGGCCCAAAAGGCCCAATGAAAAGCAGAAGTGACTTCTCCAAACCAAATGAGATATGGCATGGAAAGAGTGGGGTCTAGAAATCAAAGACAAGTAGTTTATAATTGACGTGATTCAGGAGGAACAGTGGGAGGACTTAGACAGAGTCCAAAATAACAGGGTAAGAAAGTGACCTTGGTGACTATATTCTAGATGGATATGAATAAGGCAATATTATATTGCCAAGGTCAGACAAAATACATTGCAAATGATTCAGATACAAGAAAAGAAAGCCTGGACAAGAGATTTAGTTATACAAGTGGCTAGGAAAATCCACATCCTAGAGATGGTCACCTTGACTGTTACAAAATAAACAGATAAATAAATCTCTTCTCAGGCTTTGAAACCCTGACTCCAAAGTTCACTGTTATACAAATGATACTAGCTGCTGGCCCCCTGCACCAGCCGAAATTTCCTGTGAACTCAGAGCTCTATTGTGCAATAACACTTCAAATAAGAAATATTTCCCCTCACCTACCCTTTCACAAGGTCACGAATACTGGGCATTTTGGGACTATGGAATATGTCACTGAAGCAGTACACACAGTGCTTAGCATAATCTTGGCTAGAGCTTTTACGTACAATGCACTAGCACTGCTAAACTGCACATACAAATTATGTTAACTGAACATTAACACTGAAAAGCACCCAGGTATTAAGAAATACCTGCAAAGGTTTAATTCAGTGTGCTTTTGCACATTATATACATCTAAAAAATGAGCCTGTCATAATAATGTGTTCATACAATCTGTGTGCAAAAACCTGTGCCTCACCCAACATGTAGCATGCATGGGGCTCCCTCCACCAAGTAGCTAGACCATGTTCTGTTATTCTCATTGCCTCACTTCTCCTTCACTATAGACAATTCAAATTCTGCTCCCACACAGCTTTTTAATTCCCTGCTAGTGCAGAATCAAAATGCTTCACCAATCTGAATGAACCTGTTTCCACAGCGCTTCTGGGGATTCAAGTGAGCCACAGAGAGATTAAGGCCAAAAAGTATGTGGTAACTTAAAATGACCAACTGGACACATCTAGAATTGGACTTTTCAGATGATCTAGCACTGCTGCTATACTTTACATTGTCAAAACATAGTTTGCATTGAGTTCAGGTACAGCTGTGAGCATCTACTACTCCTGCAAGTCAAACCTCAGAATTTCAAATCAAGCATCCAAAAATACAATTCATCACAACAACGGAAAGTTTGTGACACATGTATCTAAGATTTTTTGTGGCCAAGACCAAAATTACATTTATTTGAATGGCTTTTATGTGCTGCTTTTGTCATTAAACTTGCCTCACTTTTCCTCTACTCTCGTTTAGCATGCATCTTCCACCTTCTTTCCACCTGGAATTGGAGGGGGAGGGAAAACAAAAAACAGCAAACCACAGTTGGTATTTTCATGCTTTTCTAAAAAGGTATGTATCAGGCCCCATTTCTGTGAAAATGAGTCAAAAGTCTCCTATGGAGCTCTCACATAACTGCCAGGTGTTAAAGTAAGAAGTCAGGCTTCTTCCTTCTCTCAGAACAAAAAAAATTGAGGCTGTGGTTTAAACTGAGTAATGGCAACTCAGAGAAAGGGGTAGAACTACTTTTAATGCTCAGATTTGCTTAAAAGGCTGTAAGAGCCTACCACATTATGGCAGAATTGTTATCTATTTCTACGTTCACTACAAAGCACTTACATATGTATTTTAAACAGTCTCTTATGTGTACAACGTGCAGCTTTTTGGGATACTCATATTTCTCTGAAGAATGCAACATTTTGCTTTTTTCCTTGTTTCACACAATATTATGGAAAAGCAGGGGAGGAAAAGGGGACAATAAAACTAAAATGCTTACTTAATCTGACAGTTTTCTTCATAGTGTCCAAGTTCCCAACTGGTGTTGCTTTCTGCTTTTTTAAATTATTTACTTCTACTAAACATTATGCTTTTCCTTTTCAAGACCAATTCTTCAATCCCATCCAACACACCACCTCCCTTCCTGAAGAAAAAAAAGGAAAAATGTCTTCAATATTGACTAAGTACCCTTTGAGGTCACTGTCCCTCGCACAGCTAGCAGCACGATCCAAGGTACCCACTAGGGTCTACAGCGCAGAGAAATACTGCAAACTGGGAACTGGCTAACAGCAGGAGGAAAATGCCTCCGGTAAGAGGCTCACAACTTTGCTGAGGGGGAACCGGCTTCTTGCTCGCCCTGTTGGAAGAAATACCCCACTATGAGCTGAAAAGAGCCTCTGCTCTCTTAAAGTTTATGGGCATGGTGCTGGACGTGCCACTCGCAGGAAAGTATGGCATCCACAGCTCAGCAGCCCGAGCCTTCTCCAGCCTCTGAAAGGTAAGTTGGCCATTTCTGGAGAAATAACCATTTCCTTGTCTCCCTCCTGGTCTTGCACGGTCCCTGGTGCCCGGCTCCGCGCTTGCTGGCCTCACGTAGCACCCGCAGGCAGACAGAAGCCCCCTTTATCGTGCCTGAAATGTTAAACTCCGCCGCCACCGCCGCTACCCCACCTCTCCTTCTCGAGGTGAGAGAGCCTGCATTCATCGGCAAACAGTTTCTTTTTACAGATCTCCAGATGGCATTCCCCCCTCCCCGCACACACACACGCTCCCACCGCCACCACCGCAAATAACGAAACCCAAGCCGTTGGAGCAGGCTTGACAAAGAGGATACTGTTTGACTACTGAACACTGGGGTCCTTTTTAAACTGCCAGGAAGGAAAAATTAAATAAAGGGAAAAAGATGAGTGACAGTGATATATAGCCATCGCAACACACAGCAAAAGTAGCCTTTCTGCTAACAAAGGATCATCAGTCATACCTGTATTTCCCCTTTTAGTGGCACAGAATCCATCAAAAACTAACAGATTATTTTTATCATTATCATCAAAAGGTAGCAAGATAGAAACAGGGAAACATTGTTCCTCCCATACCTAAATGAAGCAGAGTCAATGCCCTCTTTCTGTGAGGAATTTGACAGTATTTTCCAGAACCATCCTCTCACATAAATCCAGCTTAGAAATGTCACAGGGTCACAGATTCCTGTTTAGCCATTCTTCAGCTTGAGACTTTACCCAAGTATAGCTGTCAGCTAGGATAAAACTCCTTGATGTTTTTAATTATTTTGCTTGGGGGGGGGGGGGAGAAAGTGATTTTTTTAGCATCACCGTATGCAGGAGTCACATGCTGAAACAGAGGCAAGCACTCACGCTTCAGTCACAGAACTGATGTTTCAAAAAGGAGCTTTCATTGCCTCTATAGATTAGCTGATGCCTGACAAGAAACTACTCAGAGAACCAAAAACCACCATAAAAGAGGAGAAATTCAGGCCTTCCAATCACTGCAACTTATATGTAGGCTTCCCCCTCTCTTTTTCAAGCAAAGTACAGTTTGTACTGACATGGAGGTCAGTTTATAAAGAAAGAAAAAGAGCATTTGATATAGCGACAAGAGGCACAGAGGTGTTAACTTGGATTTACAACCTTAATGCCTGAGACTATAAAAAGCCCTATAAAAGGTTATGATTTTTTTTTAAATATGTGAAAATTATCCACGGAAACATTATGTTCAATTAAAATGGTTCTCTCTTACCCTTCTGAATTTTTCTCTCCACATCCCATGTGGGAGCTGTGAAGACCTATCCACATTACAGCTGCAATCAGGCTTTGACACACATTAAAAGGACTTGATGCTCATGGCAGATAACTAAGTGAACATGAACTCCCAGTGCAACATTACAGCTAAAAGCAAATGAGATCCCTGGTGCCAGAAACAGCAGAATGGGAAGTGGGAGCAGCATTCCCCAAATATTCATCATTAGCAGAACTATTCCTGGGAAATCAGCTCCTGTGTTCACTCTGCACAAAGTTTTGAAAGGGTTTAGAAGGGAACTGCAAGAACAGCTTGGTGTCTAGAAGGGACACCATACAGAGAAACACCAAAGAAGCGCAGTTCATTTAAACTGTATCCAAGCAGAAATCAAGAGGGAGCTTAACCATAGGCTACAAAATACCTGGGGAGAGAGGCTTCTGAGAGCAGATGGCTCTTTACTGCAGCAGGAAAAAAGCCATTAAAGAGATCTTCTATCTGGAATTGGAAGCTAAAGAAGGGTCTGACTGCAAATAAAGGTGTCAATTATTAACAGTAAGGATAATCAATCACCAGCATGCCCACCTCTAAATCAAAACACACTTTTTCAGAGACACTGCTGCCCAAGTAGAAATTATAGGCTTGATTCAGAGGGACCTACTGAGATTTGTGACTTCCGACACACAAAAGGTCAAAAGTCTTTTCATCCTTTAGAATCTATGAACAAACACAACTGCAAATTCTGAAGCTAACAAAGACTGATTGCTAGGCTTCCACATAAAATTACTCAAAGACAGACTATCACCGCCAAACGGCTTTCTCCCCAGTTCTTAAATAAATAAATAAAAATCCACACAGGAGAAATGTTACATTGGCATGTACCTGCAAAAACAAATCAGTATGATTCTGATAACGTCTTTTCAAAACACAGGTGAATTTCTCGAAAGAAAAAAAAAAAGCCAGATTTTGCTCTGACTAATGGGACTGGACAAAGTCAGTGGAGAGGGTGTTTCATTTTCATTATTTACATTTCATTCACTCAGCATTTAAAGAATAATGGACAGAAGGAGGACAATCCATATGTGTGCATGTGTATATATTTTTACACACACACACACATATTGAGGATGTATGCAGACCACCTTGAGCCTTGAACCTATAGGTCTCTACACTAGAAGACACTACATGACACATTACTGCATGCAGACTCCATGTGTAAGCAAGCATTCCCCTGCACAGAGCACTGTCTGGCAGGAGGGCTGAATTTGTTGTTGAAAGGCTATTTGCACTGGAGAAGTGGGAGTCACATACAGTGATTTTTCTTTTTTCAAACCACGTAGAGAGACGGAGCTGAAGCTTAAAAGGAAACTTAGGTTTTAAAAGCATGTTACAGGATAACATAACCTCAGGAATTGGAAGAAAAAAAAAAACAACCAACAACAATACAAGTTATATCCTGGGGCCGGCCCCAGCTTTGGCACAGCTAAGCATAAAATAGAAACATACCATTTCTGCAGCAATCACTGTGTCAAGCCTCTAGCCAAGGCAAGCTGCTTCAAATCCAAGAGTAACTTCAAAGCATTCCTGAGCACCAAAGCATGAAGAGGAAGGCAGGTGAGGACTGAGACTAGTCTCCAACACAGAGCCTTCAGGGCACTGGGAAACGAGTGCACCCAGCCACCTGGCCACAATTTGAGGAGAGAAGTCATGAAAATGACTAGTCAGCTGCCCACTGTCTCACCCCTGTGAGGCTCACAAAGTAAAACGTCAATTTAGCTGGTCCCAGAGGATGAAAAGCTCCACGCAGATGCTGCACCTCTGCCTCCAGGTTCTTGCTGCATGCCAGCCCCTTCATATTTCTTGTGCTCAGTTTTCACCTACAAATCTCACGCATCCCAAACAAGGGGCAGTCACTGTCCTAAAAAGTTTGTGCCCACTGCAGACAAGGCAAAGGGTGAGAGGGCGGGGAGGACCCTACATTCACATCCCAAGTCAGGCAGGAAGCTAATCAGAGAGCCAGTAGGGAAAGCTCCATCTCGCCTCACTCCTGGTTGTCTGACCCACAGCCCTCCCTTTCCAAAAGGTGGCAGAGACAGGAAGACCAAAGGAAAAGAAAAGGACCAACTGTAATAGAAAATAAAGGATTTTTCCCTAACTATTTCTCAGAAGGGAATCTGTGCCCCAAAAGACTGATCTGCAGCAAGACTTCTCCCTTATTCAGCATCCCTATTCTCTGCCTCTCCTCCCAGCTTTTTCATCTCCGTCTCAGAAGCATCTTCCACTTCACAATTACCCACAACACTTATTCATAGCTACTCTGCAGTTGTCTCTTAAAACGCAAGGCTCACAACTAGACACCTGCTGCGAGAGAAGCCATTGCGCAACTGGTGCAGCTCATGAGTACCTAGGACACAGCCTCCTTTTTTTTTTTTTTTTTTTTTTTTTTTTTTTTTNAACTTTACAGCCTGTATTCCTTCCCAGGCTGGATCTCTTGTTTGCCAGTTCAGGCAAGCAAAAGCACATGGTCAGCAAACCGTAAGCATGCAGGTCAGAGGTATAAATAACTCTCTAAAGTATCCTTAGTCTTACAATTTTATGCAAAACAGAATATAAGAATAGATTCTCAGAAAAAACAACTAGATACCAGATGTCTTCCACACATCTGCTTTAAAATAGCTATATTAGTCACTGCTTTCATAAGCTAGAGATTTAGGGACTGGCACCTTCAACGAATACATACTTTAGCATTAACCTGTGAATATATAGAAAAGGTCTTCTCCATAAAGCTAGGAAAATCCTCATAACAGAGTGAATTCAGAAGAATGAATAACTAGGAAAAACTGGTGTTAGGACCTTGATCTTAAGAACACTTAAACATGCTCTCACCTTGAGGTCAACAGGGCTACTCAAGAGTTAAACACAGGATTATGTGTTGGCCAGACTTGGCACTCATAGTACTTTTTACCTCTTTACATAAGATTTTTAATTATATCAATAGGTCAGTTTAATAACTGTAGAAAAAAAAAAAAAAAGATTGTAACGGCTATGTTACTAGGCCTACTGAGAACGGCTCATACCAGAAGTTAATTGGTCCCCTGTTAAGAGGCAGTAAGAATGCACTTACAGAGTCAGAGAAATTATTCATTCAATCATAATGACTGAAAGGAAACATTAAAAAATATTTTCAGTAAGGTTCTCAGAGTCCTGACTGGGGGGGGAAAAAAAAGAAAATAAGACAGAAATTGATATTCAGTGGCTTGAACCTATTTTGAAAATCATTCACCAAACAAGAATGACCTTTTGCTCAACCTCATTGTAACCTGGGCCTCTGGGATACCAACTCTGCCATTAATTTGGAAATATAGAGATGAAAACCATTACAGAATTTGGGTGCTATTTAACTAACAGACACATTTCTGAAACGTGACTAATATGGTTATTGGGGCAGCACATCTGGCGGGGACCCTACTCCGACCAGGAAAGGTCAGAAGCTCCAGGCCAGCACGCCTGCCGCTAGGACAACCCACGCACCCCACAGGGCCGCTTCCGCAGACGTGCAGCATGCTTTACCCAGCCTCCAACTTGACTTTTTTGTGGGATACGCACAAGGCCCTCATCCTCCCTGCCCACCCCCTGCCTACAACCGCACGATCTCTAACGACACTGAATTACGACCTGTTGCTATGGAAATAAACTGCAATTTTAAAGACTATTTTTAAAGAAGACAGGCAACGCTACCCTTTAAGAAATTAGATCCGCGTGGAACAACACCCTTCCCTACTGCTGCTCATCCTCTCCAGCGCGCCGGCCCCCAGCGTGCCTTTTATGCAGGTGTCCTCCCCTCCAACAGCAACGTTATGCTTAATGATTCACCCGTGCCGTGACTCACCAGGAGGCCAGGGGCCTCCAGCACAGGATTTGGCAGGCACCTGCCCACTCGCGATGCAGAAACAGTAACTGAATGCTGAGCAGTAGATTAGCATTACATAATTAAAACACGCCGAGTTAAAAGCAGCTGGATAAAAATGACACAGAAAGCTAGTTTACATCTAAATATACATCAGAGCATTGCACTTAACTTTAAAAGTTACCTTTGCTAAAAGGAGCTAGTAGCTCCAGGTCACATTACTAGAACTACTGCTTGCGTGAAAGCTCTCATAAGGTAGCAGGCACCGTAACAGGTGCCTTCTCAAAGCTGCGCTCTAAAATAGCATCCAAACCCGGTTTGCCTGTTCTGTGCCATTTTCCATTTCTCCCTGCTGCTGACCTGAGGTGTGTGTGTTCAGAGCAAGCGCTCACACACATGTGCAAGCCCCGCACGTGAGCCTTCTCATTAGGCTGCTTCGATCCCCCCTGCTGCAGGGCTGCACCCCGTGGCAGTGGGAGTGCAACGCCTCACTATGGAAAATCACAAAAACACAACGGCAGGAGGAGTTCAGCAATCCGCTCAGTGGGGCAGTGTTTGGAGGACGTGAATTTTTTTTGTACATTCTCCGTATCAGCCCCTCAGTCAACCTCATCTCGCAGCTCCCCCCAACCCTTCACTCCACAGATGTATCCCCAGTTCTCCAGGCAGCACAGGAGCACATGGACCTCACTCTCCGGACCCTACACCTCCTGCCCCCAGGACACTGGCGCTCTCAGTAGTTGTCCTCAAGCTCCAACATGGACTGGGGTTCACTGGCATTGTCAAGAGCACCATCTACCTTCACTGTTTGACAACAGAGACACTTTTAATCTTCAATGCCAAACCTTGCAGTGCTGTCACCCTCAAAATTACCCTCTCCCTCTCTCTTGGACTCAAGAATTGAAAAATCACCAGGATGATGCCTTTGGATATATATCAGGCAGCCAAGTTAACTGTAATACTATGATCTCCTCAAGTATTTCCCCTCTCTGAGATTCGTTGTTTTGAAGTCAATAGGTATTTAAAGGTTATGAGAGTGATTCCAGTGTTAAGATTAAATAAACAAGAATGCCAAAGAACAGGGACAACTCCTCCTCCTCTATTATGAAACATTCTGTAGAATGAACTGAAGATTAAACGCTTTCCATTCATTTCCTGTTTTTAAACCCACTTGTAACTGTTTCTTGGCTTTTAAAAACATCATTTGACTAGAGCTCTAGACCCAGTGGTCTCAGCGATATGAATTTTTTCAGGATTTTTCCCCAAAGGAGGCTCCCTCACTTTTAGACCAGTTTGAAAGTTATCCCTATTAACTTTCATGGGGTGAGGAGGCAAGGAAGCTTTCTATCTGAAGTTTCTTATGCTTGTCCTCCTGCCACAGTACTGTTTTTATCTCCTGTATGTATTAATTTAAAGATATTAACATAAAGCAGCTTGGAAACATAAAAAAGGGAAGGCTTTACGTAGATGATATTTCCAGATCATCTCCAAAAACCCTATCTCACCCTGAAAAGCCTCCTCACAGGTTTTATTAGTTGTCCTCAGTGAAACACAGAGAAACCTCTAACAAGCCCCATCTTGTTTTAAGAGAGCATTTTGGACTACAAAACTTTCAGCTGTTGGAAACTCATGTGCTGGTGGATCTTCATAAATAGCTTAGTTTGTTCATGTTTAGACATAAGCACTGATCTCTCTCTCTCCCTTATTATGATGCAGCTTACCATGCTATTGCTTTTCACTTTAAAGCTAGTCTTGAACACAAAAACTGATAATAAGGAGTGAAAGTCATGAGATTTCTTCTAATGGTTACCAGTTATTCATGGTCTTGCTCTTAAACCAACCGCTGTTTTTTAACTTGAACTCCCCTTCCAGCCAGCAGGCATCTTCACACCAGAACAAGCAGGTTGGATCCCTTCTATCCACCATTCTCATATCTCATTATAAACATAACTGCTAAAAATGCTGTTGGTGTTCATCATTTTCTATGCATCACCATTTCCCACAACCACAGAATCTATGAAGCTGCAGCTATGATGTCTTTACAAAATCACAATGGCTTCTTGATGGATATTTTTAATTGTTTGCTTTCTTTTTTTCTTTTCTTAAGAGGAAAAAAAAAAACCCAAGCCTTCAGCAAGACAGATTTTAAAACTGAGGCCACCTGAAGTTATATTCCTATATGCATATTTACAAATATAAATAAAACTATCTGGCTTTCATTTGGGGATACCCAAAAAGTCCAGATACTTACTACTGAAAAATAACTGTAGTTAAAATTTTTTTGTATATAAACCTAAAACGATGCAAGTTGGAAGGGACCTCTGGAGATCATCTTGCCCAACCCCTTGCTCAGAGCAAGACCAGCTTAGATCAGGTTGCTCAGGGTCTTGTCCAGGTGAGTTTTGAGTATTTCCAAGGATGGAGACTTCACAGCCTCTCTGGACATTTGTTCAAATGTCTGACTGCTCTCATGGTGAAAAAGTTTTCCTTAACATCCAATGGGAGTTTCCCCTGTTGCAATTATTGTATCCATTGCCTCTTGTGCTAGCACTGTGCACCTCCAAGAGGAGTTCAGCTCTGTTTTCTTTGGCCCCTCTCATCAGATAGCTGTAGACAGCAGTAAGATCTCCAATCTGTTTTTTCTTCTGAAGGCTGAACAAAGCCCACATTCACACCCTTTCCTTGTACGTCATGTGCTCCAGGATGCAAACTTCATAGTGGTTCTCATTTGACTAATCTGGTTTATGAGTCTCTACTTATCTTAACAACCACAGATTTCAAGTACATTGAAACAAGTACATTTCTTGCCCTTCTCTCATTTCTTTTTGACGAACGTTTTACTTTTAATTCAAAATGTTAACAGTGCAAAATTAGTAACTTTTGCTGAGTGCAATTCCCCTGTCAATTGACAAATTTATTTTAAGTCTGCAGACACTGTGAATAAACAAATCCTTTCTGCAATTTCATTGTAGGTATTTCAATTAGCACAGATATTCACATGTATCCTTAGTGTATCATCACCATACTAGTAACACTTCATTACTCCATCTTCATGACAAACAAAAAAGAACTCAGTAAATCAACATCAACTTCACACACATCACTACTACCTTCATTGAAGTTATCATCGGTCGAGATGTGGGTCAGGGGAGATTGGGGCCGAGAGTCCCCACACAAGGAGTAGCTGTGCTCTGCCTGGATGAGAGGCGCTGGGGAAGCCGGAGACAATTCCACTTCCATTATTTCATTCTTCTCAGATAAGAAAGGATCATTCAAGAGCTGGCCTAGGACATCTGGTGAAAACTCATCCAGGAACTCTGTGAAGTGCTGTGGAGATAAAAGGGAAAAACTTATCTCCTTGCCTGTCTGTCATGCCAACAACAGGAGAGCATTGATCAAAACAATTCCAGTATGTGTACCAGGCCCCCGTGCCAGTCAGCAGCAGGATCCACCAGCCCTGCCTAATAACCTCCTGCTCCAATCACTGCCTCAAGCTGAAGAGCTGCAGCTGGAACAAAAGTCCTCTCAGAGGCATACATTAAAACAGAAGAGCCTATGATTAACTCGCAATGAAAACAGAACATAAAAACATGGTAGCCATGTCTTGAAGCAGCATCCTTTTTTCCAAAGATACTCACTACAGCAAGTCACCATTAATGGGAAAGCGCATTTCAGCCAGACGGTGTGAAAAATCCTCCAGGGTTTATTGTTAGAACACTCTGTGTGTGGAATAGGATATATTGGGTTAAATGTTCACTGAGGCACTGAGAGAAGAAAAAGGAAACAAATACTCAGATATAAACTCTCTGCCACTAAGTACGGCAATTGTAGCTGCATGGAACATACAACATGCTCTAGAAAAAGGGTCCATACATGCCCTCAGCCAAGCAATTAATGCAGTTGGTATAAATTTGATTTTCTGGCTGATACATGTATTTATTTTTGAAGTAGTAATCCAGACTAGAGCCCCCATACAGCTTCTAAACTGCACAGCTGGAGCTCCTGATGGCCAGCACTAATTTTCACCTTATCTATTGCACTGAACGCATTACACTGACAGCGCATGATATGGCTGCATTCACCAGGAAACTTGCATTCTTTTCTTATTCAAAATGAGCCCAAATCAAATCTCTTGATCTACTTCCTTGAGACTCCAATTCCATTCCCAGCAACAGTCAAAAATTTTGCAGCTCTTGTTCTATTCATTTCAAATGTCAGAAGACTCTACATCTTTGACAGACCAAGGAATTGCATTGCTAGAAGCCATTCCTAGAAAAACATAATAATTTCTTCTTGTCTCATTCACACAAAGAATTCTATCTTTGCACAAAAATATTTGTACAATGAAGTGTAACTAGCTTTTCCACACAATCAGGCATTATCTACCATCTTATATAGGAGTCTTTGTCAATTGGGGCACGATTACTATGAAAGTCCAAGTCTGCTTTATTTGCTCTGTTTTTGCAGGCAGTATTGATTTTGGCTCTTCTCTTTGCTCTCTCTTGCAGAAACAAACACTGAAATTCAAGATTTGGCTTCCTGTAGACTAAATTTAAGAATTAAACCAGTCAATATTATACAAATCAATGAGGGAAGCAGTGTGGTCACACTCCCATGCACGTGTGTTTCATAGCTCTGACAGTACCACCTGTGACCTCGAAGCTTGATGCTGGAAAACACTGAGCACAGCCAGCTCTCCCAGAGTATCCAAGAAGTTTGCAGACATACAGCGCCTCTTCCGAGATGCTCATCAATGCTAACTGGGCCTTCATGCAAAACTAATAAGGCCTCAGTCAATTCTGACAGACACTCAGGAGAAGAAAATATTTACTAAACGTAAGGCAATAAAAAGAGGACTCCAGTTACTATCCTGGAATAGCAAGCTACCTGAAGTAAAGCCTTTACAAACAGCCAAACAGATGCCTTTTCTTGTATTTACTTGCCATGAATGATAACACTACTAAACAAACTCTCAGATGACCAAGAATGAGGGTCATGACCACCTTAGAAATCCTTGTTTGCTTTGATTTCAATATCCTAGGACTCACTAGTGCTTCACAACCAGGGCTGCTTCCCAACATCTGCAAGGGTAAATGTATAAGCTACAATTCCCTACTGTCCAAAAAGGAAAGAGAAAGGAAGTTCAAAATTAGTTGAATACCCTGGCGCACCAATAAAGGCACTTTGACTAAGAGAGGGTCAGCAGCTATCAAAGTGTAACCAGGGACAGAAATGCTTCCCAAACAACAGCATGATAAAAAGCAAGAATGAACCTATGAAAAGCAGCGCCTCTCTTGGAGGGAAAATGTTCCATACAGTCTCCACGCTTCTTTTCATTCAGGCTTATGTCTAGGGTCAATTATATTTCTTTGTATTTTTTTTTTCCTAAACCTGGCTAGAACATTTTCCTCTTTCTAATTCTTGCCCGCATTTATTGTGACTGATCACTAGCAAGATGCTGAAATAGGGCTGCTACAATATTTGCACATTGGTTTCAAGACACAGCTACAATATCACCAGCACCATCTACTCTGAGGATGTCATCCTTGAAAGTATTATACCTAAGAGTCAAATTGGTCCAACACTATTCTAAATTAACAGACCCAACTGAAAGGCAAAATAACCACAGGTCACTTGGCTACTTTTGGTAACTTCACAAAACTCTATTAGTCTTCTGCATACTGCTACTTTGATATTAAGAAATTTGTATCAATTGCTATTTTACTTCTTCTACTTGGTTCAAATTTGATATTAAGTTAGATGATTTTTTTCTTCTTCTGATTGAGGAATTTTTCTAAAACCAATTCAGGAAAAACAAAGAAGGAAGCAAGCATTCAACTTCCCCAAAACAGAGAGAAACAGAACCTTGGCATGAGGAAGAGTTTACCATGTTCATCATCATTTGGGCTTTTTCCTTTTCTCATGCAGCTGCAAAGTTGACAAGTAGCAAGCTGTGAGGAAGAAAAGAATTTGCATTCACAATGGAAGTGCCTGACAGTAAATAAATGGTTTATAATTTTTTTAAATGGTTCTCTATATTTATTACCATTTTATAAATCTTGTTCTTAATGGTCTGTGATATAACCCAGAACACTGGCCAATAGAGAAGTCTCGGTTGCCACAGACAAGACTGCACAACTGCTGGACTCGGGGAATAAAGACAATTTTAGGGGTCTGGACTTCTCCTCATTCAATGATTACAAAAACAATACCCCTCGAGTTACAGGAATCTTTTCTATGTTATACACATCTCTGCCTCCGTTAGCACTTAAAGCAAGCTTGCTTTATTTATTTTCCCCCCTAAGAAAACAATTGTCTCATTGAAAGCTGCTCCATCTTCCTAGAGAATTAAAAAACAGAAGGCATTTGAGCAGCAGTTACAGCAGAAACTTTCAGAGAGCATACAGGTGCCCTCAGAGTTTCCACCTGAACTGCTCCCCTACCTCTCTGCAAAGTACATCCTCCCATCGCCAACCCTCCTCCTCTCTCCTCCCACCAACTCCATGCATGCCTTAGCGGTCACCAGCCAATTCCAAAGCTGAAAAGCCACAGCATAACCATCAATTCTGATATTGCAGCAACCACCCCTGCATTCAGGAACAGATGACACTTCAGGGGAGAAACTGAGAATTTTACACTGAATATATATTTGGTAGATAGAAATTCTTTGTTTAAGGCTTTCAGCTTGACATTTTTCACCAATAGAGTTCACCTTAAAAAAAAAAGAGAGAGAGAGAGAGAGAGAGAGAGAGAGAGAGAGAGAGGAAAAAACGCACTTGCACCAAAATGCATTTTTTTTTTAAATAGGTCTGTAGATCTGCTCTGTTGCCAACTTCCTGCTATCCTCACACACCACTGCCAATGACAAGACTAATTACGGACATGTGCTGGTACAAGGGGTCCACTTGAATTATTAAACTGTTTTTCCTACATAGCAAAGGGATGTGTTTAGCTGGGATTTTAAGCTCTGTAAGAAGTCATGGATTTAGGACAGAGAAAAGCTTATCTTCCGCTTCCCCTTCCCCCAGAACATTGAAGAGAAACAAAACAACAGTGTTCATATTTGCAAAGGGAAAGGAAGTTGCAACTCCACGGAGTTTCATGGCCAATCTGTTTGGATATTCATGCAGCTTTGCTCCTGCCTGTAACCCAGGTGCTTCTGGGAAACACAAAACACCTACAGACATCACCCTGCGGTAAGCAAACAGAGGAGATCTCTCACATCCGGGCATGCAGGGGATTTTGGATAGCTCTTAGAAAGCTGTATTTGGCTGCAGACCAGCTAAGCCACAGGCTGCAGCTCTCCACAGCATCTGACTGTTCCTGCCAGACAAAGCCCCATTTCTCCAGCTCTGCCTCAGGGACGGAATTTTTTCTTGTCTGATCAAATGAACATCTCTGAACTAAAACAGAGACTCAGGTTTGGCTAGCTACATGGGAGCTCTGACTTCTCCACAAGATAACCTGACACCAGACCAGAGCAGCACTAATATTGGTTATCTGAAGATGTCACATTAGCAGGATTAAAAACGAGACAGTCACGTGTCCAGAAAATTGACTTTCGAAGAACTCACTAAAGAAGTAATGAAGAGAAGTCAGGAGCCCCAGATGACACCTTATAATTACATTTAAATTATTAAATCAGTGACGCACTTTGCTGAGCCTGGAAAAATGCACTGCATGAACTAAGAGACCTATACATTTAGTGTAAAAGTTTTCCAGCAGAGCTCTCCTAAAACGGAGTTGCAACAGTGGCACCCTGGCATGCCACTGCTGCTACGGCTCCACCTGCCAGCTGAGTGCTACAAACAAGCCTTGCTCTTCAAGCAGCCCAGGGCAAGTCAATCGACATGCAACGCGCCAGGGCAAGAACCATCCGCTCCTTCAAAATATTCCCCTCTGGAATGTAATTGTTCCCTCCTGGCTTCCCCTAAGCCAGGACAGCAAGTCTGCCCTTCCCAGAGGGGTAAATGCCCCCCTCAACAAAAGTAACTGCTCATACGGGTGAGCATCTCTGCAGAGGGACTGCATATTTACTTTTGGAGTGAAGGAACCAGAGGGCATGTAAGGTTCAAGGCAGTGCTCACAGAGGGGGCGGCGAGGAAAGAGGGGAGAAAGGAGAGACTACAAACAAAACCTCATCTGTGGGAAAGTAAATCTGCACTGGAAGCATGAATTTGCTTCCCGATTTCCTCTCATGTTAAGTTAATCAGGAGAAGAGGGAATCACTTCTTATTTCTTCAGCAGCTCTCTTGTGGCTTACATGAACAAAGGTGCATAGGAGAAGACCGCTGGTGTCACCAAAGCTAGTGGCATTTCTATCTAATAGCATCAAACACATCAAAAAGTGTGGTTACATGGAGATACCATCTCCTTTGCAAGAAACCAAGCACACGTTTCACAGACATCTGGCAGCTGCTTATATTGTAACTGAAAAGGTCTGAGTAGGAGTCACAGCTGCCAATGAAAGGCTTCAAGCTCTGGAGCATCCAGGCAAGGTGCCAATCATTAAGAATGGCACAAACGTACTATTCAGTCTTGATGGGTTCAGCTCTAGACTTGCTTGCATAGTAGGAGCTGTAAAAGGCATTACGCACCTTGCTATCACCTCCACCTGAGTATGCAAGTACAGCATCTACCTGTAAGGACTTGGAGCAGAAACATGCCCTTCCCGGTTAACGAAGAACAGTGCCTAGAGGCATTGCTCTGGGAGGACAGAACATACAATCCTATCAGTGATGACAATGCAACAGGGAAGTTCACAACCTTACGCATGTCCATCCCCAAAAGGCAGCAAAAAGCTTCCTCATCGCAGGTGTTTTCTTCCCAGGCACCTTCTGCTGGTGCTGTTGACCTTCCTGGTCCAAGCTCATCAGTAACGGACAGGAGTAGTCAGTCTGTCAGCTTCCAAATGACCAAGACAACTCCGTTCTCAGTGGTCACTGGCATGTGGGCATCACTTAATTTTTACAGAGATTCAGACACAAACTCAGGACAGATTTTTAGGAATGTGACTACCCTTAACTGCTTCCTCTTCTGGAAGTCTTTATGTTTGCAGCAGGGAAGTTGGCTACTGCTCACTTTTCTCCAAACTCAGGCATGTCTCATATCATGAGAAGATGTAGCAAAGGAGTCCATGGATACTCCTGTAACCTCACCTCCACGATTCACTCACACGGGGCCGGCAGTGAACAGAAAAGCTCATATACTGGCACAGGGTGTGTTGATACATAACTGTTATGAGGCAGAGATCCAAGCTCTTGCTGTGTTGCTCTTACAAGGATGAGAAACGAAGGACAGCCTGGAAGCAATACAGTATTTTTCAGAAGATTTATTCCAAAGATGGTGGCTGAAACAGAGAGCAGAAACCAAGCCCCACAGAGTCATTCACCAACATCCCCACAGGGCAAAAGGGTGGAAGAGTGGAAGGCTGTACCCTGTACAGTTTGAGATACCAGGGGTTTATCTTTGGTATGCATTAATGGGGGGCAGGGGAGAACTACATTTGGCAGTGCATATTTGAAATGAAGTCATGCAACCACACCATGACGAGACAAAATCTGTGCTGTCAAGAGACCTCCTGGACAGACCACAGTATTATTAAGCTTGTGATTGCAGGCACAAATAACTGCTCACTCTTAAATCGGACATAAAGATATTCCCTCTCAGCCCAGTGGAGGGCCAAAATAGCTGGAACAGCTTTCTGATGGCAGGAAAAATGTCTTACATGTAACCACAGCAGAGAACAAAGAGATTGCAGGCTGTAGATAGTCCCCCCAAGTCATGCCTAAAACATGCTGATAAACAGCAGAGATTTATGGTACCCTGGCTTATGTTGCTGCCAAGGACAAACAAAAAGAACCTTAGACTTCTAGTTTTTTAATCTTCTACAATGCAAAGATCAAAACCAAGAGGCAGAGAAATAATTGTTCAATTATTTTACTCTACTATAAAATTCTTTATTGTCTAGTCATTTAACTACACTGAAATTGCCTCATTTGAAGGAGGATATGAAGAGTAACATGAAACTGGTATTTGAAAACAGCAAAGAGAGATCCACCATAACAACAGATACGATCATTTGGAGTCTCACACTAGCAATTACTCATTTTGAGCACCAAAATTGTATGGGTTAAAAAAATCCACTAAATGAATAACATTCAGGTTGTGTCATCAGTCAGCAAATGCCAGGAAATTTAGAGCTAATGGATTTACATGGTAATTAAATCTACACATCTTCCCAACTTGCTCAGGTTACACAGCTGGAAATGCTTAAGTTCATGCTGAGTAAATCTCACAATCCCCGCCATTATGCACACACACATGCACACACTTCCATTACAAATACTCAAGTATTTCCAACCCACCCGTAGCAAAGAAGAAATTTATTTATTTATTTTAAACAAATCAGGACATCTTTCAAGAACAGTATTTATGCCTTTGCCTTTCCTTGTTTCAAATTTTTTTTCACTTTCCCTAATTCACCTCCCCCCCAAAAAGGTATTTTCCTTCTTTAAAACAATTTTAAACTCTAATCAGTGGGAGTAAACAGAGGTTGAAAGAAAATGCATTGAGGAATCCTGCACACAGCTGTGTAGACAGTTCTTGTAAAGTACATTATCCCTTGCACTTTTGGTTAGTCTAAGAAATCTCAGTCATTTCTATCTACTTTTACAAAGAGCAACACACATTCACCAGCTGGTGAGAGCAATTCTGAAGACAAGTACAGCGAAGGACCTGAGTACAGTGAGAAAGCTCAGCTTACTAAGACCTTGCATCAAGAAAGCACAGGAATTTCCTCACACAACTCCAGAGGGCAGAAGGAAAAAAGGTGCCCTTGCACAGTTGAGGCAAGGGTGAAAAAAACCTCTGAAGTTCAGAGCATCTTAAGCCCACTGCCCTCAGACAGAGAAAAGGATGCTATTGCTCATTCCTAGCACAGGTCTCCGGAGAGTCATCTAAAATAGGAAAATCCATCTCACATTACCCTGCCCTCCCCAGCACATGATTCTTGGATCTAGTCTAATTTTCAACAGGCTGGGTGCATGTTTTTCTGTTTCCCGCCCTCTCCTGTAAGAGCTAAAACCAGAGAGGGATGAGTCACTGGGGTCAGAACACCAGAGCTGTGAGTCAGCAAGCTGGAAGCCCTTCAAGAAGCCTCCCCATTTGGGTTCCCAGCTGCCACCTCAAAATACATCACCAATTCGATGCTGCAGGCAAGCATCTGGATTGTGCTCTCAAGTTAAATATGTTCATTCTTTTGTCCCAGCTTTTTTTTTTTTTCTTTTTTTTGCCTCTTATACTCTTACGCCAGGCTCACTGGAATGCACTTCATTTGCCTCATAAATCACCTCTTGCGCCGCTGGCTTGGGAGGCAGAACTACAGAAAACTCTGAAACTCTTCATCACTTTTCTCCTTGCCCTTCTCTCCACCTGATGAGCAGCAGGGTCACAATCTTTACCAAGAGCAATTTTAGAGGCTGCGAGACACACTTAACTGACAGGTCTGCCTTTCATTAGCCTCCAGAAAGCCAAGAGCAGCGGCAAGCCTCCCTCCGCCACCTCCAGCTAATGTGACTCACCCTAGACAGAGAGGGTACTTCAGCTTCCAAAACTTAGTCATTGATGTCTTGATGGATTTTGGCACCCAGGCAAGATACTTATACAGACCAGTTCTGTTTTTTGAAACTATCTAATCAAGAAAGGAACAGACACAGTACTTTTTTTTTCCACCAGCTATGTTCCCTGCATAAAATGACAGTCAAAAACAGTTGTTACGAGATAACAAACATCATTTGGTTAAGTCCCAAAGGTGCTACACCTACAGGCCCTTGAGAAGAAACTTATATTTACTGCAAAAGGAATTTCACATGTAATTAGTGTCCTCGAGGCAGCCAACCAGTGTTTTGCCAAAAAAAAGCAGTTAAATAAAGTTTTCAGACAAGTTGCAACCTTTACATACAAATTTTACAATTCACCAGCGGGCATTCATAGCCTTGTTTGCTGCCTAGGAGCTAGGCAGCAGGGATAATGTATTTTGTCTTTCCACAGCTGGCTTGACTTACTGCCACTTTTGAAATAAAACAGTTACTCTGGTTTCTTCTTCAATGCATGCAGATAGATTTTAACGTTATAGAAGTATTTCACAAGATTCAGGAACACTGTACGTGGTTTCATTTATTCTCTTCCCTCCCCAATACACAGAGAAACAGGAGGGGAGGAAAGCAAAAAAAATGCAAAAAACCCAAAACAAAAACAAAACTTGCCTCAGTGTTTGTATAACAGCATCACTTAGTGAAAGGCACACATAAGCACTTTGCAAAGAGCACAACCAATGTAACCCCTGGGTTTTAAACAGCATCACTACTCTTGCAGGTTATTACAGGAAGAAGAGGATAACCAGGGACACAACTCAGAAGTCACAGTTACCTATCTGGTCTACGTGGGGATGAAATCCTGTCCCCAACAATGTAATTCAAAGTAATTGTTACTTAAAAAAAAAATAAAGATGCTGTAACCTGACATGCAGGCCACCAGCAGTTCGTTCATCTGCTCACCCACATGGTCTCATCACCATCCCTACACATTAGGCAACACTTAAAGTTGCCAGCCTCGGGCCAACAGGCACATCTTGCCAGAAGCATGACCATACAAGTGGGCATACTGTACCGGGACTCTGTTAGGAGAGCACAGCAACACCTTTAGTCCTTATTGAGAACTCCTGCCAGAGCAGGGGCCCTCCTGCAGGACACAGATGCTTTCCAGCTCAGTTTTCTCACATTTAAAATGTTCAAAACAGCCTCCTCCCTAAGGATCAAGCCAGTATCTTTCAAAGGAGGATCTTTAATTAGTCTGAGTAGTGTAGGTAGGAAACAACTTCTCCATCAGTAGAGCTTGCTGCATGGTGTTGCTTGCCACTGATGACTGACAGCATTTAACATTAAAAAAAAAAAAAAAGCAAGCTTATCTTCTGCTTTAAGGACTTTACTTCTTCAATTATTGCAAAGTTTAAATGTGGCGTTCCAGCCTGTAGGGTCTATCATTCCTTCTTCTTCCTAGCACTGGCAGCAAAGCTACATACCACCTGTCAAAATTCAGTTCTTTAATTATAAAGTTGGCTGGTTACGATAAAATAAGTAAGGCTTTACTATTGGTATTGGACAGCTTAAGGAGAGATTGGGCAATTTATCTCACTAAAGAGTTGCTAGGTTTTGCTTTACAGATATATTTTTAGTACTGGGTTTTTCTGTTTGTTTGTGTTGCATAAAAGCATGAAAGCTGAGGCTTGAAGAGAAAGGCCACAAAGTTAAGTGCCTAAATGTTCATTTAGGTTCTCTTAACTTTTCAAGAGCCAGACTATCTCTTTGAGCACCCAAATGCAGACTTCCCAGTACGATTATGGAAAATATGAACTAACTTTCATAACACACTGCCTAATATTCACAGACATAATGTTTAAAGTCACAGGTGTGTGTAAAATTGGGGAAAAAAAAAAAAAAAAAAAAGCTCATCACCACATGCATAACCCTTCCTTGAACTCAAAACACAGATGCCTGATTGCACGGGAAGGAGAACAACACAGAGAGGAGTGGCCTTGCAGAACAAATGTGAGGAAATCCATAGGTCACATCACCTTACAGAGGAGATCAGCTCTCCTGCCTGATTCAGAGCTCAAGGATCACCAGTCTTTGGCTAATTAGGATTCCAGCTGCCACGGGTTTTAGACCCTGCCCAGCAGAAAATGCTGCCCCCTCTATCAGACAGATATCTACTATCAAGGTAGGAAAAAGAAACACCACCAACAGGACTTTGTGTTCAATGTTCCTGTTGCTGAGTATTACACATTAAGTACCATGCACTAAAAAGTCAGTTTGATGTCAAATCACTCCTAGCAGGTGATCTAACCAGATAGCAGGACAAACAACTACCATTAGAGAAACCCTTACAGTAAACAAGGCATGTACCCAGCCAGGCTCCTTGCTTTCAGTGGAAATGTTCCAAGGGATTTGATCTGACACATCTCCTGTCCTTCCCATCAACTTTCACTGAGCCCAAACACTTTGGCAAGATATCAGCTCTGTACACATCCAGCAACAGGTATAATCAAAGCTTCCCCTCTCAAAACTGTCAAAACATTTTCAGCTTGCGACTTTGTAGTACACTTCATGTCGAAATGCCCTGCGTTTGAAAATTGCCTCCAGTGCTCCTCTGCATCACAAGACATATACTTCAAGACCATCAGCTTGCACTGGTACAGCCATAATTCTGCAGAAATCCACAGAAGGAGCTTGCAAAAGTAGTTCTGGCACCTCATTTTGTATGGACCAATACCTCATCCAAACTGGTACTTTGGCACTCTCCCTCTGAGAAAAGATGTATTTCCTCTTAAGTCACCATGGGAGCGGTGGGGGTCACCAATGAAAAAGCAGTACTTGTGTCAAAAGCAGAGTAATTTGTTTTGAAACTCTGCTGAAAGATGAAGAGAGACAGGAAACCAGGAGACAGGATGTGAACAAGCTCAAATAAATATATACTGAAAACTATGCACAGCATTTGTCTAGATAGTTTAAAGCATCCCATACTTTACAGTATGTATTCCAATTTCTTAAGACAACTCCTTTGCCACAATGCCAGAAAACATTTCTTCAGTCAACATTATTAAAACAATAAACAACAAAAAAAGTACTGAATCAAGGTTCAGGCCCCAAAATAGCAGTAGATGGCAACATTTGTATCCTAAGACAAGGTCTTAAACACACAGCTGTGAGTTTAGCTCTCCTCTATGCATCTTTCCAGAAAGACAGGGACTAGTGGAACAGTTTATTTAGTAATACGTGCGCTGGCTCTTCTCATGAGTCCTCACAATAAAAGGGAGAGTTTCAGATCTGCGTTGCCTTCATTTTGCTGTGAACAGGCATTTCAGCTTCATTGGGAGAGCTCTCCCCCACTGTAAACATCCCCTTTCTTCACCTGCAGCTCCCTTCACAGAAACGCCAGGGCAGAGCCCATAAGACAGCAGATCCATGTCTCCACTCTCGTGGGCACCACAATTGCTGGGGGACAACAACAGCAACAGGAGCTGTAAGTGGACGGGAGCTCACAACCATGGCAGGCCATGTCATGCCATCCAGACATCTCCCTGCGCGCCTTGTGGAGACCCTGCTCCACACAGATTCCTGTAGCTCATGGAGCGGAGCAGTCTTTTTGGGGAGCTCAATTTCTTCCATCCCCACACCTGATCCTTATCTCCCAAGCCAGTGAAAAAGAGGCCTAACCTACTCTCATCTTGCAGGACTTGCAGAAGATTATGAGAATGAGAAACGAAGCTCCAAGCTGCAGGTGAAGACGAGAGGAGCAGAGGCACCGGAGGAGCAGACCCAGAAGGGTGCACAGGGAAAGCAATGGGAGGGGAAGGGGGAAGTCACTGTACTTGGAAAAGGATAAAAAGCACCCAGAAGACATGCAGCATGCTAAGGTTACTAAGGTTATGCAAGAACTTCATCCCCAGTCACATATTTTTGCCAAGTGCCATTGACTTGTGCCTTGCCATTTAAAATCGCCCACCATAACCTGGTCATTCTCGCAACTGCTGCGGACTTACCCTAACTAATTCCTCCCCATCCAAAATGTGGGTTCAGGAAAGAGGTGAGACAAGTTAGAGGCCGGCACCATAGATCCCTGTTTGTCCAAACTGGCGAGGAGGCAGCAGGTCGCTGGAGCAGCAGCGCTAACACACTACACGCAGCCCAGCTCCTTCTTACCATCCAGTAGGCAAGCCCAGTGGTGCACCAGCAGCAGCTGACCTTCCCGCACAGGGCAGCGAGGGCCTAGCTTGGTGGGAAAGGAGCAGGAAGAAAAAAAAAAAAATGGGGGGAGTTTTATTTGGAAGCTACAACTTCCCTTCCGCTCCCTCCGTAACTACTGTGGGAGCAAGAGAGAATTCAGGGAGAAAGATAAGGGGGCACACGGGAAAAACAGTACGTGGCAGCCAAAGCACACCACCCTTTTGCAACATGAGTAACGAACTAGCTGGTGAAGGCCAGACAGTTTGTTCCAGCTGCACCGCGGAGGAGGGAGCGATACGGAGGTATCACGGTCCACCCCTGACCACAAAGGGTTGCATCCCAAAAAATAATTGCTGCTCACAGACTAACTGTTGACCTATAGTACCCCCAGCCTCATTTTCCCTGCTTACCATATTAGAAATCACGCCCTTTGCTGCATAACGATATGTAAATAAGGGGGGCATACCCCCAACAACCGTGCAAATGGCAATCTGGCCAATGAAGTATGTCTGCCGCGCTTCCACATCCCACCTTCAGCAACTATAAAACAGCGGATAGCTCGCTAAAGTTTTTGGAAGGGAAGAAAATTGAACCGCCGACCTGTTCACCGGAGATTGCTGACGAGCGAGCCTCCTTCTCCCTCCTCCAAACAGGGACGCCTCTTTGGTAGGACTTGCGCCTCCGACAAACGTCGGACGTTACCCGGGAAAATGTATTGTTATTGAAAGCGCTTAATTGTTAGTTTGAGCTCATAGAAAGAAAATTTGCAGCAGCAAGTGCATTTATCAACGGCAATTCCGAACCTGTTGTATCTGTCGCTTTAATAAAATCTTATTCTTTTTACTTTGCGAAACTGTCTCAGGGAAAGTCCTCAAACAGGGGGGCTCTGGCAGGCAAACGTAAATTATAAAGATAAGGAAGGGCCTTCCGTCCCTCCCTTTCACGCGACAACTACTCACAACTAAAAAAAACCCAACCGAACAAACAAAAAACAAAACAAAAAAAATTCACAGAACAGAGTGAAGGTTATGTATCCAAAAGCTAAATTTAGAGCCCTCAGTTACACTTAGGCTAACGAAGGACTTTTGCGAGGCAGATAGCGAGACAGCCTCCCTCTACACATGCCCGTACTGGGAGTCCCCAAAAGTCACCCAGCCACCACAGCAGCCACTTCTGGAATTGGGTAAGAGGAATAAGGGCAGGAAAAAGGCAGGCAGTGAGATCAAAAAAAATGATCCCCCTAACCTCCCTCCGCAATAAACCACATGAAATCTATTCATTTCCTCTGGCTTATGCTCCAAAGTCCTGAAGAGATGGTCAGGCTCTTCAAGTCCTCCCCATAAAGCAGAAGACCAGGAGAATCTGAAAATCTTTAAATAAGAAAGCATGAATGATGATCACAAGCCATTTATGAATGTTTCAGCAGATGTCTTAAAAAACAAAAAACCAACCCTGCCATCTCATCATTAGAAAAAGAGAAAGCCATACCAGGTGAACAACCCTCCTTTCTATAGTAATTACAGCATCTATACAATTATTACATATTTAGGCTAGTGGAAGAAAGGAGAAATTAAGGAAAATTAACATAAATCAGAACCCAGAAAATCTGGGAAAACAATAAAGGCAACAAAAGCAAGAAAGAAAGAGTTCCCAGAGAACAGTTCAGAGTGAAACAAAAGATTGCTTCTGAGCTCATTAGGAATTAATGTTCATTCGGTAATTATGGTATCAGGCCACTACTTGGCTGAAGTTATTAAAAAAAAAGGATCAAAATGTTTAATTGAATATTCCTGGGAGGGGGTGGTTCTGAATTACTGCTCTTTATATAAGAAATAACAGATGACACAGCCATCCCACAGGATGGTAATGAAACGATTTTCATCCCAACAATAATGAAAGAACACAGAAAACAACAGCTACTCAGAACTGGCCATTTTAATTATTAGATCTAGAAAACCTACATTTAAAAGGTCTAAACAGAGCTTCTAAAGCGCTCTTCAAACTGTATTTATTTTTGGTAAGAAACAATACTGGTGGACTGGAAAAAGGAAAATATGAAAAATTTTAAGTGTAAACAAGACAACCTAAGTAGCAGCAAGTTAACTTACGTACGCTAGGTTAAGCTTATAACTCCACAATAATTGATAACCTAGCTTCTCAAATTTTGAAATAATACTATAATCTTAACACATGTTGTCTCTTGTAAGACAGACTTGGTACTATACAAAAAACAAGCCAGAATGATATGAAGTTAACATGACACAAATTCAGTGGGTTGAAGAAATAAGACATCTCCAAATGTAAAATATAAACCAGCAGATTGAACCATTGGCTTTCAGTGGGTTCCCACAGGGATCAGTTCTTGGCCCTAGTCTCAAATATTTTATCAATGACCTGAGAGAAAAGGTCACCACCACTGAAGCTTGTAGATAACACAGCATCAGCAGCGAGTAATAAAATGGTCAGGTCACTGATTAAAAAAAAAAAAAAAAAAAAAAATCAGATTGCTTGGTTAGTGGCCATAAAAAAGACATGTTTTTAAACACAGATGAAGGTGAAATCTTACTGAAAAAAAAAAAGGAGGGGGGCGCACAAGTCACTCACATGACAGGTGATGTGAAAATCAGAAGTGGAAATCTCAGAAGGACTTGGGACCCTGGGAGGGACTCAGCCAAGCGATCTCCTGCGAGACCAAGGTACTGCAAGGTTTGGGAGCACGACGAAGGGGCCAAGCAGGAACTACAGCAGCCACCCGCTCATACTCTGAGCACAAGGGACCCTGAATTCACCCCAGCCCAAGCGGCTTTGCCAGAGCCTCAGCAGCTCATGCAGCCTCAGGAGCAGCCCAAAGTTGGACACCCTCTCTCAGCCCTAGGGCGCTGCAGGGCGAGCCCCAAGCTCACGCGGTCTCAGAGCAGGAGGGAGGTAATGGCACTGCATGGCAGGCAAAAGTCTTGTCTTTCATCAGGGCTTCATACTTAAAAGCAGCCCCCCGTAAGACTCATTCCCCAGCTACAGTTTTGCACTACAGTCCCACATGCAGTGCACAACCCGCCACACAAGAGTGCACCCAGCACGCAGCCCAGAGTACAGATTTCTCCCACAGTCACGGGGTCTCTCATTTAAAGACTTCAAAAAATTGAGGGGTTTGAAGTACGAATTTATTTTCTCCATGTTCATCACGGAGGCAGCTGCTACTGGCCACAGCCAGGCTCAAATCCTATATTGACAAATTCCAAGGAAGATAACCCGGAGAAAGTTCAGAGAATCTCAAGAATCACTGTAGTGTTGGAAAACCAGCCTCATAATTAAAAATAAATAAAGAGGAAATCAATATATCCAGCTTGTTAAAGAGGAAATGAGGGCAGAACATGAACGTTGTTTAAGAATTGAAACAAGGAATAAGACTTAGGAAATGGCTCTACAAGCTCGCAGCTAAGCTTACAGCCTGAAGCCAGATCCATTTGTAATGGCTATAAAGGGCCACATTATTAAAAAGGGGAATACAATCAATCATCATACAGGAACAGGGGTGAATTCTTTGACCCAAGCCATTCTTAAACTAAGTCTTGCTTTTCCCTAGAAATGCCAGAGTTCAAACAGGAAATAATCTGGGCAAGTTTTACAGGCCGTGATTTACCTGTGGCTAAACTAATTAATCAAAACCACTTCCTTTGGCCTGCTTGGGGCCAAACCAGGCTGTTTACTAGGGCAGCAGCCCGTTCTGGAGAAACCTACACAAACCTAGAGCTGGGAAACCTGCTGATGCGGCTCTGCATTCCTGTATTCCAGATAACTCGATATCCTTATCAGGAAGGCGGGCAGGGAACACAGTTCAAGAACCGAGGCTCAAGAGCAAAGGTTGTTGGCATTACACACAACTCACCTGCTCACGAGTGAGCTCCAAGCACGGCACTCGATAAACTCAGCACCTGAACCCACAGAGACAAGCGGGCGACAGGCCCCGCAGCACTAACCCATGCAAAAGCCTTTTCCCCGTGTTTATTTTTAAGGCTGGGTTTTCGAGCCCTGCTGCACAGGTGACGCAGCCTCCATCCCCGCTCCCGACCGAATGGCTCCGGCGAGGACCACGAGCACCGCAGGCAAGGGGACCCGCGTGTCCGGGGACAGGGAGCAGCTGCGCCAGCCGCAACACGGCGAAGAGCTGGGAAAGCGCCACCGGGGGGAAATTGCATAGGCTGGGATCCGGACTCCGGGGTTTCTTGATCAAAGGGATAAAAAACAAAAACGCACAACACCACCCACGCGCACAAACTATTTCCCATCTTTTTGTTACTAATTTTTTTTTTCTTAGGAATGGAGAAGCAACTGCAGTTACTATATATATAAAATATATACGCACACACACATACACAACTGCAGGCACAAATACACTGTAAGAAAGCACAAGCAAAGAGCTTTGTGATTGTCTTCAGATTCCACATTTAGCTTCTAAATAAACAACACATGACAGCGCACTGATTTTAGTGGCAATGAGAGATTCCCTATGAGCCCAGAGGAGGAGGATTTAAAAGGAAAACTTTTCCATGTGGACAGAATGATTTCAAAAGAACTCATTAATAGTTGTTCATTCCCAAGTCTCCTAGTTAGCAAAGCTGCACGTTCAGGCATCTCCTTCACGGCCTATCTTCCTTCCAAATGCTGAGCTTGCAGCACCAGAATGCTGCCCGTAGCAGAGATTGTAAGAGGCAAGCTACCATATTCTTGCTTTAAACTGTGAAAGAGCACAAACTCAAGCATGTATTTGCATCCTGATTCAAACATACAGAGAACAAGATAGCTTCGGTTCTTGTTCTACTTTGGAGTAAAGCTTTCTTAACATTTTTATAAAAATAAATAAATAAATAAAGCAAACTTATCTGACAGAAAGGAAGGAGAGGGATCAGGTAAAAGAAAGAAAGCGTTTCATCCTGTTCTAAAGATTAATTGCAACATTAATTCCACCAGGCAATGCAAGTTTCTGGCACTAAAAGCAGAACTGCATTTGAGCCAACGCCTCCCTCCAGCCAATACACACACACGGACCTTCTCACAGCATCTTCCCTTTCCACATCCCTCAAACACTAATGCACAAACAAAAACACTTTCACTTGCAGCACTGTGATTTAATTAATTGGATATATTGAGGGTGTGCACAAGACTACTCACTTGAGACTGCCAGAAAAGTTTGCCAGAGTCCTGGGGATAGAGACGGGTGGAGGGAAGTTTCAGACATTGCATAAGCACAGGCACATGCAATCACTCATTCGCATTATCCTGGCCAATGCAAACTCAGACTCCTGAGAGTCGCAGCCAAAATCTACTCAAGCTATTCGGAGGCAACCCAGTGCCTGCCACACAGCGCAAGAGGGACAGAAAGGAAAAGCATGTTGGGGAAGGGGGGAGAAAAAGGGACACAGCCTTCTCACAGATGCCCCGTCACAGTATCTAGCAAGTGCTAGCCCCAAGTCTTCATCAGAGGCCGGCCCTCAGCCTGTGTAATCATTATCCTAGATTTTAAAAGAAGGAAAGAAAAAAAAAAAGGCAAAAAAAAAAAGCTCAATAACCTGTTTTTTCCAAGTGCTGTCAAAATTACTGTAAGGAAAGAAGCACAGTCCCGTGGTTATGGGGGCAGTCAGAAACTGCAGGCATCAGCACTCAACTTTGCGTGCTGCCACCGACTACCTAAACAAACCTGGGTCTCTCTGCGCCATGCGAGTGTGATGCTGAGATTTCCAGGCTAGCAATAGCGTGCTGGCACAGTGATGCCGATGCTTGGCTCTGACACGCCAGTGCGGGTCGAGAAGCACAGTGCTACATACAGGCTTGTGAGCCCCATCCCTTGGCAGGGCTCCTCAGACCGGGCACCGCCTTGCACAGGAGCAGCTGCCCTTGGCACCAGTGCAGTACAGTTCATTCGGTGCTGGCTGATGGGCGCCGTGCTGTTCCTCGCCATCTGCTGTAAATACGCCCTTCGCCTCTTGATTCCCCATTCCTAAGAACAAAAACAAAGTGGTACTTTCCTGTCACAAGGGATTTCAAGGATAACTGCATGAAAGATTGCATCATATTCAATCCGGAGACAACAGGGATCGTAAAAATGCTCAGGAAAGCGTGGAGTTGGAGGGAGCCTCCTGGTCCACAGCAGGGCTCCTGAAAGCTGTGTGAAAGCAGAGATGTGGAGGAAGGTTTCGCACAGCCACTCCAGCTTTTGAGGGCTACCGAGAGGTGAAGAGCCAGTTCAGGAACGGGCTTAATTCCACTCACCCTCAAACACGCACTCCATGTTTCCAGCTCTAGCCTTCAATTATGTTCAAAGCACCCACGCAATGGCAAAGTGAGGATGCACACTGGCAGGTGTGTAGGTTCCCTGGACACCTACCCCCTGCCTGCCCGATCTGTCCAAGGCCTGGGGGGCAGTCACTGGGCCCAGACTCTCCTTTCTATGCTTAGCACCTCGCCGGAGGGGACAGCAGGTGAGCTGGGATGCGAGAAGGGGCAGGGACCCCTGCTTGTGTCTCAGCAGAGACATATGGTTGCCTAACGACGGGGTATGATGGTGCATCACGAAACAAGTTTCCTCTCCACTCTCTTGACTGAAGCAGTAACAACCAAAACACAGTTGCATTCAAATTTAAGATGTCATGATTTTTTCATCACCACTTTAATCCTTAAATACATTTTGTAAGCCAACTGCAATGCACAGCCATGTGAAACCCTGAGTGCTTATCACCAAGCCAGCACAGCCCCCAGCGTTATGCCTTCTGTTAGTTAAAGCAGAGAGTACCTGACAGAGGGAAAATACATTCCTGGAAGTAAGTAAGTGCATTTGGCTCTGGGAGAAGAGAAGTATATAGTCAGAAAAATATTGGGGGAACCTTGTACAACTTATCTGCAATGCATAACTCCACAGCCACTTAAGGCTATATATATATATATATATATATACACACATATATATATGCACACACACACACACACACAGATACGTGTGTGTGCATGTGTGTATGTATTAAATATAGTTTCATTTTTTTTAATATGGTACCATTGGCTGCAGAACAATTCTAATGAGCATCTGCTACAGACCATCTAGACTGGAAGAGAGTGAAACATTCTAGGACTCTTGAGGAATTTGAAACTTGCAGTGGATTTTACGTAGAAAATTGTTGTGTAAGGTACACAGACAAATGTGTAATATCAAGAAAGTTTTTAGTTAAACGGGGAAAAAAAGGAAGAAAAAAAAAAAGGGGAAGTGATCCTGAAACTGCTTCTTTCAGCTGGGGTTGGAGTTGGCTGCAGACAGTAGTACTGCTCTCACACCACTGAAATTCATCACCATTAAAAGAAATGAAACAAACCAAGTTCTCAGGACATGCAGGAGTATGACAGAAGATCTAGTGTTAAACTGGGATTGCCCCAATGAACCGAAAATGGTACCTGAAGTTCAATGGATTACAATGGAGCATCTTAAACTTCCATTAAAGAAAGAAAAGGGGAAAAAAAAACCAAAACAGAAAACCATGTTAGTTATTATTTATTAAAATCATTAACAAAGAAGAAATGGATCACTTATTAAACATTCTGACATCCTTCTGACTAAGAGGGTTTCATATTCATAATGTATATGCGCACATGGAGATATCACCATTATTCTTCTCCAAAGGCTACAGCTAAATTCAGCAAATTAGCAAGATTTTATAAATCAAGACTCAGCAACCATGCCTTATCTATGCATAACTGATACAAAGACTCTTAGACATGCTAAAAATAAAATCCTCAGATCTTCAGAACTGCCGAGCACCCTCTCTCCTCCAACTTTTTTGCTCTGAGATCTACAAGGGACAACAACGGAAACGAGACAACATCAAGTAAGATCATGTTTGCAGAGTCCATAAACTTCTCCAGAAAATTATTAGGCATGCAAAAATTGGAGAGGATTGAAAACCACTGCTCTGATCCTACTGATGAACTGCAGTTTCAGACAGCTTGGAAAGATCTGGTCCTTAGCAAGAGTCAAGAATAAGTACAGTTGGGAGTAATGCCAAATGAGAACTCAGCATTTCTGGGATTTCCATAACTTGAATTGTGACTGTCCTGTAATGGTAGCAGCTTGCTAGCATACAGAGATTGGAAACTCAAGGAGTGGAAAATAAGGAGGAATATCGACTCCTGTTTTGGAAAGAAAAGCTGCCCATTTTTCCCTGCCACAGGTCACTTTTTATTTTTCCAATACTGCAAAAAAACAACATCTAGTAACACTCCAAAAGGTCCAGTAGAGTAGCATTTCGTAAATGAAGCCCACAAGGCTATTTTACAGAAGGATTTAACAGCTCTACCCCACAAAAGAATCCAGTTACACAAGCTACAAGTTAAAGCCCATGGGGAATGCCAGCCAGGCTTAGAAAAGCTTGCAAGCAGATGGAGATAATAGAAATTTAAATGGACCATCCAACTTTCCAACATAACCACCTTATACGGTATTTTAAAGTCGCCAGGCTAGTGGGAAGGAGGGAGTGGAAGAAATCATTGGTGCCTCTTCAATCCTCTCCCCTTTCTACATTGCTCCAATCTCTGGCTCACATAGTGGCAGTTAAAACCATACTCCCTTTTGAAAGGCTTTGTTAAGCCAGTCAGGAAAAGTCAGGTTAGAATGTGAAAATAGATTTAAACCAGATGCCCACACTAACAGTAATTCAAAATTGCATATTCCCTAGCTAAAATGCAAATATTAAATGAAGACGCTGACAACCTGCTTTTATGTTTTTAAAGGTTTAGTACTCTGGCCATTTTTAAGTGGACTATTTGTCTGATCTTGATGCAACCCATTTAAAAAATATATATCAAGAAATGAACATAGATACACATTGAGAAGTAGCCTTTTTTCATGTGCAGAAATGTGTATTAATGGCTTTTTTGTTGGTAAGATAGAGGTCATACACATACAGCTGTAACTTCAGGAATGAAAGCTTGATAGAATTTTTCATGTTGCATTATCCACTGTAAATAAAGCTTCATATTATTAGGCAGTACTGCTACCATACACTTCCAAGAGGAGCAACCAAAGGAATAATAAGCAAATTGGCTATAGACACAGACAAACCATGTGAAATCTCTGATCACCAAGGAATGTCCCATCAAACAAATACTGTGCATATTTAGATGCTATCCTGATACACACTGAAGCTGGTGTTTTGTTTTAGGAAGAATTAAGCAGTTTAGAGGAGTACAGAAAGGCTCCCCATCAGCACTTTTGAGGACCACAGCATCGACCTGCTGCAACCTTCGGTGGTGAGACAGGCAGAAGAGCAAAGGAAAGACTGGGAGAGTGGGAGAAGAACACACACAGCTCCTCATCTTGCTTTACAACATTTAAAATTCTCATGACAATGACTGTTTTTTTTATCCCAAGCATGAAACAACATTTGTGTAACCGGAGCAGGAACAGCCACAAGCAAGCCTCTTCTGCTGATATACCCAAACTTTGCACTTGGCAAGATAACCTGCAGCAGCCGAGAGGTCATTCAGCATTCACCTCATTCAGCCTTTGCTGATAATGCCAGAAGAGCTCTCCACTTGTGATGGGAAAAGCCCTGGGGATATGGACAACAGTTCTCTAATCATTCCCTGCGAACTCTAATAAAAAAAAGTTATAGAAAACATCTAGAAAAACAGTCCTGGTTTAAGATGATCTTAAGATGCCCTCTGGCTCCCTGTCCCACCCATTTGCTGTGGGACTATCAGCCTTTCAAGTTAGGAGGCAGAAGAAGCACATCTTCACCCCAGTCAGTTTGGTTTGCAAACTGAGACAAATTGCCAAACTCACCTTCTTCAGTGGTTTAAGCTAAAACGCTGAGTGTAAAGCTCAGGCATCTCTTCCCAGTGGAAGAGCAGAGGGTCTCAAGCAGAAGTGCAAGATAGACAGCTGGAGAAGGTGGCATGGTAAGTCATGCTGTGGAGCTCACCTGCCAGAGCTATCAGCCGACATGCTTTAACATGCATATTTTAAATTTTAAATTCAAAATTCTCAATGCTCAAATGATACAGCTGTTCACCTATCCTCAGCCATTACAGCTACATCAAGAGCTGTGTTGTTAAGCCATTTATTTTAATAAATTAAGCAAATACAGCTTCTCTCATACCCAACGACACCCTCAGAAGGAGCTGCATTTTGAAAATCAGCAAAGAGAGACCAGGCAAATATACACTCATACTGGCTTTAGAGCTGCTACAGTCCAAAGCATGGATATGAAAAGAGCTATTGTCCTCAGAAAAAGTCAACACATCCCCAATATTCACTGCACTAAATCCCCAGTCCTTCCTCAATAGTGCCCCTGCCATGCTTGCGTTGCTCTCACATTTTACATTCAACTGACTGTGTTGAAACCCTCTGGATTTTCAGCCTCCCTTTGGCAGAATAAAACTGTACGAATTTGACGGGTTTTGGTTCAACGACCCACACGTGCGCTAGGTTTAATGGTGCAAGGGTCTCAAAAGCCCAGTTGTTGGCACTGACCTCTGCTCCTTTCCCACCACCCCCAAATGAAACACTGGATTTGTTGTAAAAATATTCCACCACGAACGCATGGAGAAGGGACTGTGTAAACACAGGATAAAGCAGAGGCAGGCATAGTCGCAGGCCCAGCAACTGCCCATTTAAGCGGAGGTGTGGTTGATTTCCTTCTCATAAAGATTTCTGAAGCTCTTTCTTTCATTAATGCATTTGGTCCAAGGTGCATAAACTCCACACACAGAAAGTGAGAAATTTCTGTGCAGGGACAGAGAGAAGGAGAAAGAGCCAGAAAACTTCCTGGTACCTCTTACGGGACAAGGAGTTCACTGACACCAGGCTTGTACTGGGCAAAGAATTTAGCTCAGTCCCAAAAGTCAGGGAAGACCAGACGTAGGAACCAGGAAACTAAATTTCATTGCCTTACAGAGAAAGAGAAATCCTTGGAGTCACGGCCCTGAAAGGCCTGCCAGTCCCCCTTCCCAGCGGCTCCCCAGCTGCGGCGAGGTGCAGACAGAGCGCATTCCCGGCCGGAGGGCTGGCGGGGCGCCAGCCTGTCAAATACCGCTTCTGCAGCCTGCAGCTACAGGAATGTCTGGGCCGGAGCACACACAGCTTTTTATAATTGCACACCATCGCTTCCACTGTCTCAGGCGGGTATTTTTATTTTCATATCTTTTTCCCCCCTCTGCTTTATAAAGACAGGCTAGGGTGATGGCACACGCCCCAGCAACCGAGACACAAGACTATTCTGAGGCCCCATCCTGTGGGCTTTGAAGTCCAGGCCATCCAGGCTAGATGACCACAGTCTTATCTAACCCTCATTTTTGTATAATCTTTTTTCAAACTCCATGAGAAGGCAGTTTGCCCCGTTGGGAGCTGCGGAGAAAGTCGGACTCTCAGACAACACAAATGAGCACGAGCAAAACTGCAGAAGCACAATTCAGAAAACCCCTTTGTTCTTGAAAATCCCACGTGTGGGGAGGAGCGTTTTAACAATATCAAGCTACGAAACATACTTTAGCAACCTGCCTGCCACAGCTCAAGAGGCCAAATCCTGCCCATACGCAATGGGTGAGAGCACACCTTGAAGACCAAGCAAGACCCGAGCAGTCACATGCAAACTACTCTAAGTAGATAATCTAGCCCTGTAATAAACCAAAATTCAGACTAAATACTACCAGGAAGAGATGCATTCCAACTACAATAGTCAGTTTAAAGGAATCACACCATATTTCAAAAGCAAAACTAGGTGATAAACACACAATCTCTTCGCTCCTGGCCTGTGTATCTGTTTCACCAACAGGTGCGTCTTGGCTGTGCCAAGCTCTTTCCAGCATCCTGCAGCATTTGTGCTCCTCACTAGAGAGTGTAACCAAGAAATTCCCAGTGTTGCTGCAGCTCTAGGAGATTTGAGATAAAATTATTTAACAGGTGTCATCAGCACAGGCATGTGCCATTCCACCAGAAACCTAAGATTATTGTCCACGTTCAGTGGATGTCACCATCCTTCCCAGATGAGAATCTGACCCTCAGATTGGATAGCTTAACTTGACATCTGCTGCTCTGACCCTGTTCTGCCAAAACGGGTTACGAGGTCCACTACTAAAGTACTTGAGCTAACACAGCCCATCTTGGTAGAGAAGTACGAGGGAGCAACTCCAGGTTCACTTATGCCAGCAAATCTAAAAGGGCCAACTAGAGGCCGAGCGTTCCCAGAAGAGCACATCTGATTAGAGCCAAAATTCTTTGTTCATGCTTTACTTTCTCTGCCAACGATCATCCCTATCTTATCCCTGACCTGTGCAGCTGATCAGGGTAAATCTCATTTTAAAAGCCCACTAGGTAGCCATATGGTTCCATGACTTTCTCACAGCTGCTCATCAGCAGCCCAACTGTTGCACAGCTCAAGCTCTGCCAGGAAAGATGGGATTTCTGCCCATTGCTTCTCAAAACTGCATTGCTTACAGCAGTAGAGCCTGCCTCCCAGAGAACTTGTTCTCCAACCATGCTACACCCAGGGTTTGTTTTTTAACTGTAGCTTGCCTCCAAACTTTGACACCCTCCAGCAAGAGGTTCATTACAAAGCCACCAGATCCTGAAGATGCCAAAGACATGGTGGTTCTAATTCATGGAAGGTGGCGCAAACTTGCGTACTGATCAGGTGGCAACAGGGTAAAGTCCAGTCACACTGTGGATGGCATGCTCTGTTCTCCTTGAAAGCAGATGCTCAGCCACATCTGCTTACACAGCCACCAGCTGTGTCAGCATCCTCTCTGCACCCACGTTCCTGCCAGATGAGCAGAATTAGCATATTCCAGCTGAGGTCAGGTCCACAGAACTTAACAGAGATGCATTTTCCACAGTCAAGAAAAACAAAATTAAGACCCATCTTCTTGCAGCAGATCTTCTGCAACGATATTAGCGACTATTCATTTTCAATAATTATTCCACAAAACACACCCCTAAGGCATGTAAGTATTCTCTGTTTTCCAGATAGGACAACACAAGTAAGTGACCTTCTGAAACTAGAGTAGCATTTGTGGCACTGGAAGTGAAATAAGAACTTGAGTATTCTTGTATTTGGATATGTAAACCCGCACTTCAGTCTCACACATACAGATGTCCCTTCTTCAGCCCCAGGAAGCACCAAAACTAGTACAGAGAGCAGGCATTTTAAAAGATGCCCTACAGTGGGTAAATTCTTCTGACATTCATGGGATGAGTGGTTTGAGCTCTGTCAAAGGTGTCACAAAATTTCATTGTGCAAAAAACACACTTTACAGACTAATTTCATACAACTGTCATCCCATGACAGGGGAAATATTTCATCCCATGATATAGGAGAAAAAAAAAAAGAAGATTAAGATTGATTTGGACATCTTATCTGAATCTGTATCATGCAGTCATAACGCATGTCTAGGATATATATAAATATATATTTTAATATATAGACAACGGTGTGGTTCCCTAATCTTTTGAACTACTGAATCAGCCTGAAACTTCTCACACTATGGTGCATCCTAATCCGAATGTGTTTTATAATGTTACAACAACAAAATGCAACTGCTCAGTGTGATTTTATAGGCTGCTTACCACAACCCTGAAATCCCTCATGGGCTGAACTGTCGGAATTACTATAAATCAGCAGAACCAATTCTGCAGTCTGTATTTACAAAACCACCACAAGCCTTGGAAGAACACTAGCAATGCTGCTTCCTTTGAAAGGGGCAGGGGGGTTTTGAAACGCCATTCAAGCTGTTTTGCTGAAGGGAACATCTGCTTCTAGCCTACGATGGTCCCAAACGCCAGCAGAAAAGTATGGCTGGACTAGGTGGCAAAGTACATTAAGATCACCATGGACAGCCTCAACCAGGTCTCCAGAAAATTTGCCATCTATCAGCCACAAAATACCTGACTCTTTTTTTTTTTTTTTTTTTTTAACTACAGAAACAATCCAGACATGCTGAAGCAACTGGAAAGCAAAATTAAGCTGAGGTTCTTTTGGCAAGCAGTCTGACCACTACAGTGTTTTTTCTGGTCTTCCATATATAGTTGTGACAACTGCAGTGAAATATTCTCTCGGCCACCCTTCCACAGCCAGCCCTGTCTGAAATCACCCACCCAACTCACAAATGTTCTCAGAAGCAACAAATCCCTCCCTTGCTCTTCACACAGCATGGCAGGTTGGCATGGCACCGCTGCAGCAGTGTTACTACTGCAGCACTCCCACCAGATACCAAATCTTTGTCTTCTGAGCAAGAGAATATCCATGCAATGCCTAAGAAATACAAATGAGCAACTCAAATAACACCTTACGTTCAACAGCAGCATACTTCCCCTGTTGTTCAAGCTTATTGTAGGATCCAAGCTGTAACCTCTGTATTATTCCAGTAACCAAAAAAATCAGAACAGGAATGATTTTAGTTTAATAAAGTTATTAGGTCACATTTTAAGCATTGCATATGCAATGCAAAACATTGCAAAACATTTCACGCTTCCATGTTTTTTCTTTTTCAGGTCTGTTGGCATTTAGCAGAGCCACACAATATTAATAAGCAACATCTCCACCATCACCTGTTCCTATGCACAATCATACTAAGCAAAAGGTGTGCCTTCCACTTACAGCTTTCAAAATTTCTTAAAGTTATCTAAAATACATTATTTAAACAGCTTTTTGCTGTCTAACATGCAAACATTACATTCTGACATATTCTGCACTGGACTGTAGACTTCCACCCTACTTCTACATTACAGAAGAGTTTTCAAAAATAACACACATGCACCTCTAACCAAAAAAACAAAAAAAAACAAAAAAAAACAAAACACAACAAGAAAACAATGAACAGATCAAGACTTCTTGCCAAGGCTGGGTGCACTCCTTCCCTGAGCCTTCCGATGAAGAGGGAATCAAATAATTTGGATCTTCTGAGGTTTGCATCACCTTCTGGCAAAGGCGAAAAGGCCACCATATTATTTTATCTGCCCCCCCCCCCCTTCTTTTAATCCTCCTCATTCCTATACACCCAGCCAAAATCTCAAGCAGGGTAAATGGCTGAGCCAGCTTATGCTAAACATCATAAATCAGCCTTTGACCAAAGAAAGCAATGCAGACTCCACTGCCTAGAGATGCCTGCGAGAGCTCCGGCTGGCAGGCCAAGCTTTCCAAACTGGCAACTACATATACAACTGCATGATGTTTGCAAAAGAAAGATAAAAGAAAACACAATCTGTAGAAAAAGATTCTGCTACAGAGTCACAGATTCATAACGCCCGTACTAGAGCTATGAAATAGGAAGAATCCAGCCTCAGTTACTAGTACCTCCTGCCCTAAGTGAGATTCTAGTTGGTTCCTACTTTCTTACTCCTTCTGTCAGTTCAACTAGTCTTCATTACATTTTTAGGCTATGAGTCCTCATGGCTATTTTTTTTTCCTCACCTTCAGCCAAACTGATTGCTGTCCTGCCCTTGTCCTTACCCCGTCCCTCAGCCTGAATCCTCTAAAGAACCCTCCAAACTTTTATTTGTACACAGAAGAAGTTTCCCTATTTAAACTCATCCAGCAGCAGCTGGTAAGCCTTGGTCTGACTCTACAGGAAATTTCACAATGTAAACTTCACAGGACAATCACATTAGCAAGGCAGGGAGCAGAACTGGCACTCCCTTGTAGTACAATATTGAATATGCTCCTGCACTGTGTTGCTTTTAGGGTAGGAGTTGGCTAGAATAGCACACATTTCTCAGTCTCTCTCCCATTTCCCTCTGCCCTTCCCTGGTCTCCCTCACTAGATCCTACAGCAAAATACTCTGCCAGAAAGATACTGGAAGCCTCTTTTATTCCTTGGAGTTGTTACACTTGCACCATTTTGTACAAGCCTGATCACAAGTTTCAGGAACAGTGCATTAGGCAAGAGTGCAGAAAAGATCTAAAAGGGGCAGAGCTGCCCTCACCAGCGGGAAAAAAAAATTTTTAAAAAAAATCTATTCTTCCTCTTTTTCTTTTTTAAATGAACATCTCAAACAGAATACAAAGATTATTGGCTAAAAAGGAAAATAAATAGTACTGATCTTGAGCACTTAAATGTGTCATCTGTCTGTACACTGCTCATAGGGTCTTGGTATAGAGGCCCCCTCGTTTGCTCCATAGGTGGGAAACATCCCTGTTTGGCTTGGCTCGGCTTTCCAAAGTATTGCATCACTAACGGGAAACAGGCAGCTTTGCATGGGGCTTCCAAGAATACGCTCAGAGGAGTGACGCAACGTGAGGCACCCTTCCCTCAAAATACGTGGGGGAGAAACGGAGGATCCTAGAGGAACTGAGCCTTTACAGAGTCCTTGGCTGAAGTGACTTGCAGCATGCTCTGGGAAAGGTGATAAAATTTCATCTGCATGTTTACTGAAGGCTGGGGCTTAGGTGTTTCTTTGGATCACAAATGTAATTGCTTAGAGCCACGGTTGGGAGCCTGAAAGCACCGTTATGTAATCCAGTAATCATGCCCTTGTACTTTACAGAGATCCCTCACAATCTGTTTAGAAACAAAAAGAAAACCAGGACAGCCACCGCCTTTCCGTTGCTATGAGACATTGCATCAAGCCACAGGTAACCTCAGGGCTATCTCTACAACCAAGCCTCCCCTTACATCCCAGGAAAAAGAACATTGGCTGTATGCATACAATTTATTATGGGAAAACCTACTTTGAGATACACTGCAAATAGCTCTGCTTAATAGAAGAGTTCTGAAGCAAAGCAGAACATCAACACATTTTGGATAACTATACCACTACCTTACAGCTCACAGCCAGTGCAGGGTCTGCTAGTGACAATTTAAAGAGTTGTTTCTCAACACCAGTTTTGCACAGCTATTTCCCTTTGGTGTGTTTTGCAGATCAGAGAAGTTACAGCTTGTTTTGTGCACAACTCACCACACTTACCTCATTTGCCTTTATAGGTTTCTTCGCACCCCTACTTGGTCCCACATTTTCTCTGACCTCTATTTTACTTGCTTCTGATCATCTCTCTGGGCCTTTGACTCACATTCCTTCCCTGTGCTAGACTAAACTGTGTCAGCTTAGTCTGCCTGGCTCAAACACCAGACCTGTTGTTAGAGATCTACGCAGAACAGACTGACAGGTTTAGGAATTACAAGTACGAATCACGATTTTTGGGACACCTGCTTGAAAGTGCCTTAAAAGGGCTCAACTAAGAGAGAGCATGTAATTGAAAAGAAGTCCCCTCTAAGGCATTCTAGCAGTACTCTGAGAGTCAGAGTCTTTTCAAAGTCATTGCCTGTTCTTAGGAGGGGGGAAAAAAAGGAGGAAGAAGAAGCAGCACTTTACATCTCACTTCTGCTTTTACATCCATATTTCCCATTCTGTTTTGCTAGCCACAGCAGAAGCGTCCAACTCCTAAGAGGGTGTTTCCGTGGTGAGGGCAGCAGCCTAGGCCGGAGCAGAACTGCCCCTCTACATGCTTTCTGTACGGGCATATCTGATCCTAGGAGAGATCTGTTCCTGATCTGCCAACCAAGCACAGCAACTCCTACTGTCGCGAGGTGCTCAGATCCACTACATATGCCAAGCAGAAATGAGATAACGCAGCTTTCCAAAGAGACACCTACCATGTGTCAACCACAAGAGAGCTAAGCACGCATTCAGGCTACAAACATCTAGAACGGTTTCAGGCATTGCATCTCTGTCATGTGTTACTGCCCTACCGCCACAGGTTGTCTTTCAACTAGAGAATGGGAAAGAGGATCATAAGGAGTACTCTTCTGCTTCACAAATTAATGCTGAAGGATTAGGGTTACTCATCTATACCATTCTCCGATGAGTGGAAGCGGTTACTCCAAGCAGCAAGTATAATTTCAACCTCTCCTGCTCGATCCAGCAGAGTCTGCTCCCTGGATGACAGGATCAAAGTTAAGAGTCAAGTCCCCCCACAAACTATGCAGAGACTGATTAGATCAAAAAGGTTAATTAAAAGGAAGCAAACTTTCTGGAGAGACATGAAGAAGGAAAGGCTTGCCACAGGCACTGGATTTTAAGCTTCCTCCAGGGGATGGTGTAGCAAAGCACAGGGTTTTAGCATTCAGGCAAAACAGGCTGAAGGGCAATGACAAACTTCCACTGTTATAAACTGGGGTAAGAGTCGGTACAACTGTGATCATATTAGCTAGCTACTTTCCACTAGCTCTACCTTTATAATGAAAGCTAGAAACTCTCCTTTTTTTGGCTGCGTATTCATCCCCACCTCCTCAAATGTTTAGTCTACTCATTTTGCTATTCCTCATACCTCATCTTAATTTGTTTTGCCTTCTTCCTTTCCTCCTCCTTTAAGAAAATAGACTTCTTTCATCTGTCAGGGATGAGGATCCCTGACAGACTGACAAAGATCAGACAGACTTTAGCAGCTCTTTGAGACAACAGAGATACAACGAACGCCAGGCCATCTTTGGTCCTCCACTCCATACGTAAGGTGGCTTTATATTTTGGGGCCAATGCCCTTCTCTACTAGAAATCTAATCCTTTCCCAAACACTTTGTATTCTGTCCCTTTTTTTTTTTTTTTATAGGGGCTGAGACACGTCATGATAAACAGCAGAAATTCAAAACAGCTCAAAGTGATTAAAGCACTTGGTTAAACTTCACTGAATGCAGTTTAGGAGAATGACCAAATGTTGCGATGCTTTGGGGCAGATTAAAGGAGTCAATACGTGTTTTGCTGTATGTTCTGCTCTGCCGTCTCCAGAGAGTCAACAGGCGCAGCAGTCAGGTTTCACAGAGCTTAAATCCAGAAAGAACTATGAAACCTTCTTAGTCTGACCCTCCCACACATCCCAAGTCACTACATTTCACTGAGGTACCCAATACACACCCCGATAGATTGTTCTTGGCCAAAATACAACTTCCACAAAAGCACACAGGTGTGAAATAAAGAGACTGAGATGACTGATTCCACCAGTTCACCCCGCAGTTTGTTTCAGTAGTTAATCACTGTCTCAGCTAAGCAAGCCTCATTTCTCATTTCAGTGTGTTGGGCTTTAAATTCCGGTCACTGATTCTCATCACATGTTTCTTCACACCACGTTTATTCACACAAATATTAAATAACTAGATATAATTAAATTATACAGTCATTACATAATTATATAACTATAATTGTTGTTGCATACAGTTTACATTTCATACAATTTTTAATCAGTACAATGAAATATATATCCAATGACTTGCAAAGACTCTCCGGTTACTTTCATTTGTCATCTCAAAAAATGAGATCAGGTTTGTTTGCCTATATCTGCTTTTCATAAAATCCTATTGACCAGGGTTAAATCATATACCTATCCTTCCACTCTAACCATGGAACCCCACAACTGCTTCTCTGTAATTTTTCCATGCAATTGGTACCACATTTCCCAGCCTTTAGTTTTTATTTCCTCCCCTTTACCCTTTTCTCCGTCAACTTAATGTGTTGATTTTTTCTCACCATGCCATGACCTATAGAAAATCAGCATCAACAAGCCAAACTTCTCCTCTGGGATCTTTTAGCCTATTTGTATTCCCAGTTATCCAGATTAATCAGTTTCGGGAAGTTTTACAATCAGATTACTGATAATGGTTAATTATCATACTACAGCATTAAAAAAAAAAAAAAAAAAAAGCCCCCTTACTGTCCCAACCCTTGCTAACAGCACACTGTACCCTTAGATTTTCTTAGCTGGACATTATTAGCTCCTCTCTACTTTACCACCTCTACACTGATTGCTATTTATTTATTTTTTACCCTAGGGTATTATTGGGGGAGGAGTATTTTCAGTGGACTTTAACAATTGAAAAAAGAAAAGGCTAAGGAGATCAAGATTCATAAGCCTCTTCATGAACAATGACAATGTTATTCCTAGGACAGAGCTCCGAAGGGATCTTGCCGAGTGTACAATGACATTCATCATCTTTCCAGTGTTATAAAAACTACAGCTGAAACCAACGTTTTTGCAGGGGCTCTCTATTCTGGTATTGATACTGAAAAATCACATTATACACCTCGCCCTCATATGAAACTGAGAAAGAAGCCTCAGAAATATTAGTATGAGCTTAAACTGTTCTGATCATATCACTTCCACATCCTCTTCGAAACACCTGCCAAAGCAATGCATATTTAATGCTTTAATCTTTCCTCATAAACCAGCTACTCCAAACACTTGTTTTTGCTGTTCTTCTTTGAATTCCCCCAAACCAGCCTTTCTCTCTTTCAGATATTCAGGTGTCAAGAATTAAAAAGCCCACAGCCAAACTGCGGCATGCTAACTCCCACAAGCCCCAGCTTTCCATGCATCTCCTCAAATCATGCTTTTCATCACCTTAGCACCACTATGGCAGCATCATAGTTAATTGGCCATCCACGATCCTAACCCCAGCTCCTTCGATATATAGACTTAACAGCTTTCTGTACTGAGCAACTGTTGCAGTTATCTCTTCCCTTGGCCTTCAGCACTGCGAGTTTCTTCAGATTCCCATTTCTTGCCTGTACTTCTAACCTCCTTTTTTCCTCAAATACCTGCAAGTTTGAAACACAAAAGCAAGTGAGTCCAGAGATCCCTTGTAGCCCAGTTCCAGCTGCTACATCACATAATGCCTTTCTTAAACCTTGAAACTCCATCTTAACACCAGGTAGGGCTTTTTGCCCCCAATTAATCTTGCCAGAAAGCTGTTCCAAGCAGCATACTGAGAGGGTTTTTGTCCATGCCTCTCTTCCAGATCTTTTTGGTTAGAGCTAAAAGAGATTTTTTGGACATGAAATACCTTTAGCTGTAGTAAGTAGTTTAGAAGACATTTACTACACAGTTTTCAGTATCATACTGACAGCATTTCATTGTTTTTCATCTTAAATTATGTTGCTTTTTTCTTTTTTTCCTCTCAAGTACAAACATGTCTTTAAGTCCATCTTTCTCCTGCAACTTTGCAAAGCATTTGTAACAACCCAGCAATCGGGTAACGCCAATCCCCAGAGCAGATACCCCACAGAACTTTCTCAGCTGAGAAAGGAATATTAGATAGAAATTCAGCCGAAATTTTGCACAAAGTTAGGACAGCTGCTGAATAAGTAGCCACAAGTCACCCTGAGAGAGAGCAAAAGCAAGACTTTTCTTTCCCTTTTAGCCCTTCTTGCCTGTGAATTAAAGCATCCACTGAAGGCTATGAGGAGCGAAACAACGCAATAGGAACAGAGCTGCAAAGCACCAAGACACAAAGAGAAGACATATTTCATACTCAGAAAGCTCATGCATTAAGAACAGTGCCAAACTCGACATCTGCCATGCTTGTGTGTTTAGGGGGGGCAGGCGTGAGCAGCACTCTCCAGCTGCCAGCGGGGCCGCCCGCCAGCAGGGCTGCGCACACTGAAACCGCACATCTGGAGACCAGTGGCAGGTGCCCGCTCACTCCCTCTCCCGTCTGGCTAAGAGCCGTCCTTAGCTGCTAACTGTGCCCACAAGCCCTTCATGCTAGTCTCCAGGGTCTCCGAGGGCCTCGCCTTCGTCTCCTGCCAGGTGGTGGGTGAGGGATGGGAGAGGGGTGCCCAGAGAGATGGGGCAGGCAGCAACGCCAGCAGCCATTTCCAGAGTCGAGAGGGGAAAAGTTTTTCCATGAGTCACATCTCCGAGGACGGACGAACAGAGCAAAGCCAGCCCAAACGAACATCCCTCGCAGAGCGTGTCGCTCCCAACCCAGAATCACTTGCACAGCCGGGCAAGGAGAGGCTGCGGAGAGGAGGAGGAGGAGGAGAAAGAGAAAGAGGAGGGGGAAAGGAGAAGACCAGGGAAGGGAGCTGTGGTGCAGAGGAACTGGAGTGAGATGTACAATCAGCAATGATGACTAGACCAGTTACACTCGAGATGAGAAGGACAGATGTTTTGCAGACAGTCAGCAACTGCCTCATATTACAAAGTATGAAAACAGACAATTTAGATGTCATATTTTCCTCCATCTTTATCCTTCACTAGCAAGGACAGCTCGATGAAAGTCAGATATTTAGCTGTTAGAAATATCTTTCCTAGTCTTGATTGCTCCTGAAGACCCCATCCTGTCCTCACTATCCCAAGCCTTCCCCAAGGGCAATGGTCACATCACAGCTTCTGCTGTTAAAAAAGCAGCAGGAGCAGATCAAGTCTTTACTGTGCTTCTGCTCCTAAGTTTTGGTTCTGCACATACTTGGAGTACAGGCAAATCTCTTCTTTGGGTACTAGAAGGTCCAGAAATGAAAACATATGTTTTCAGATAACCCACACAAAATCAAGGCTAAAGGCAAGCAAATTATTGAAGCCGACAGACGAACCTATGGGAGACTTGGAAAAAGGCAGCCTTGGCATAAACTTCCCTTCGTGTGTGAAAAATCGCACAGCTGCTGGACTGTGGGGATCACAAAACAGAGATCTGCTCAGTGTTCAGGGGGGTTGTATGGTTGGTTGACTGCTTTTAGCTTTTCTGTCTACAAAAATCCCTGCGAGCCAGTCGCATGAAGAGCAGGTGGTCTCTTTCCACACCTATCGTTTCATGGTTAGTTGTAAAAAGGAAATAAAAGAGGCAGTGGCCTATCCTAAAAGGCATTAGGGGGAATATAAGAAAGATAGCCTTGAAACAAATGGGGTGGGCACTTACATGGTCACATCATGTGACAGAAAAGCAAGTGGGCAAGACACCTGGATTTTTAATCAGGGAAATCGTGACCAAAATTATGGATGCCTCAACAAACCACAAGTCCAAAACACAACACTGCACATAATGTTTACTTCATACAAGCAAGAGAGACATGCATAATAACAATTTCTTCAGGATGGCTGGAACTTAGTCCAGTTTTTTTTCTTCCCTTTCAGTAAATCCAACTCCAAACTGCAGAACAGGCAAAAATTTTGCTTCTGTGAAACTCTGTTTATTGGCAACAATAGTTTCCTAATTAAAAAAAACAACAACAACAACAACAAAAGCAAGGAGTCTCATTCACTTAGTAGTTTATGGAGACATGAAGAACTTGGGGATCAAACTACTGCCCACCAATGCAGTATCTAAGTCTAAATAAGCCAGCCCTTGAATTCATGAGTGTTTTGCAATCACAGAGCAGTTAGGTGGAAAGGGATCTCAGAAGGTCTCCAGTCCAGCCTCCTGCCCAAAGCAGGGTGAGCTCTGAGCTCAGACCAGGTTACTAAGGGCTTTACCCAGTCAACTTGAAAACTGGATGGAGATGGCACAACCTCCCTGGGCAACCTGTTCCAGTGCTTGCTCACGGTGAAAGAGTTTTTACTTATAACCAGTCTGAACTTCTCTTGTTTCAGTTTATAGCCATTTTCTCTCATCTTCTTGTCCTGCACTGGTATAAAGAGCTTGCCTATTTTTCCAACCTTTTCTACAGGCCTTTACATCACAACCTCCTAACTTTGGAGTAGAAAAATTAAACAAGGTGTTCCAAGTCTCAGATATTTATAAATGCTTTCCTTGCTTCACAAGCCATCACCTGTTTAAAAGCATTTTGCCATGGCTTAATATCCTGTTTACTTCAAAATCTGCAGCAGCACTCTCAGCAGCTTTGGTGCAAAACAAGCACGCATCCTTCCTCTGCCTACTGCCCATCTCACACAAGGGAGCACGCGTCTCACTCCAGCAGGCAACCTCCCCTCCAGCATGAGCTGGGAGATAAGTGCTCCAGCATGTCACAGCACAGCCAGGGCTTGTCCTTGCATGGCTGCATGAGAGGAGCTCACCCGGTATCTGCAGCTCCAAGAGAGCCACAGAAGCAGCACACCAGCAATATTGCTCTTTGCAATATGGCAAAGAGCTTCAGTGCCCTTCTGCATCTCAGCTTGGAACACACTAACTGCAAGAAGGAGGCCGGCAGCTCCCAGGGCCAGAGGCCTGCTTGAAGCTCCCAAAGAGGTTATCAGAACAGCCTGGTCCCTATTTCTCATCCCATATGACAAATAGTTTACGTGAAAGGATGAAACCAGCCCCAGCACAACTGCATAAGAATGCTTTTTCTTGGCACAGAGAGGAAAGAGATGAAGTGGGTGTCAGATTTTTCCATTAGATTTTTGCTTGTCACCACAGCCGAGCAGGATCACATACAGAAGATTGAAAGCTGGTTAGCGGCAGATGGGGAAAAAAAAAAAAAAAGAAAAAAAAGTGACTAGTTCCCAAGACACAGAGAAGGCACAGAAAGGTCACTGGCACTGTTAAGTAATGCATTTGAACAGATGGCAGCTATGGAGAGAGCTCCAGTAATTCAGGTCTATCCCATTTAACCAACAACCTTTTCTTACTTCCTTACAGGGCCTTCTCTGCTTCCCAACTTGCCCTCATGAGGAGAAGCATTCCTTATTTGACAGAGCATTTACTTCCTTCGTGCACACATTTAATACTGATATTATAACCCATCTCAGAGACTCTGTTTTGTGGTTGCAAACTACATTGGACAGTGTACAGACACAGAGAGAGAGTTACAGTCCCTGCTACAAAGAGCTCAATGCCTCAGACTGGAGAAAGAGAGCACAAGCAGAAGAAAGGGTTTTACATGCATTTGCTATGCCTTATTAAACCTCACAACTTTGTCCTGTCTTTATTACTGCCTATCACTTGTTAAACGAGGTGAAAGGGTAACGTGTTTGCCACTAAAGATGAGACCCAAAGCCATGGTTTGGGGTTTTTTTTTTGCACACCTTCTATAAAAGTGAGAGACAAGACAGGCAATTTAGCATCTGACACAGTCTCTACTTTGTACCAAAACTCACCATCATGAAGGGATGGCGGTACCATCAACTAGATCTGTCTAAGATCATCTGCTCAGTGCTTCATCGAACCCTTGTTCTGTCCATTTCTCTGCTATGTATCCACACTCATCTCAAACAACCCTTCTTTCCGTTCATCCTTGAACAACTGCCTCCTCCAGGTAATCCCCTTTCTTTCCAACGACACATCCAAACCCAGCCCAGTGGTATCACATATAAATATACATCATACACACCTATATACATACATATATGTATATATGTACATATATGTATGTATACACGTATGTATGTCCCCAAAGCTAGCCAGACTATTCCCACTGCCCGTTCCTTTAGCCCAAAATGCAAATGTACCCTTTCCCCAGCCAAATATTCCCACCACCCTTCTCACATCAGCATTAGTACCTCAGCTGCTACAAAGTAAACTGGATCAGGGAACTGATCCCACTGAAAACTAATTTCTTGCATGAAAGTCAGTTTTCAACAGGACGAGCCCCTGGCAGCTGCCACCATAGCTTACGGTTACATCCAGGTGCAAAACCACACTGCCAGGACTTATCATCCAGGAAAAAAAAAAACAAAAAAAAAAAACAGCCAAAGGGCATCTAGATAGCACTGATTTCTCATGTACATGACTCAAAGAGATGAATGGGGAGTAACAGCAGAAAATAACATGCATTCCCTGGAAAACCAGATGCAGAGCTGTTCTGCAAGAGATCTTCCTGCAGACTCACCCAAATCTACATCTCTTGGCAAAAGAAAAACTGCATGAGGGAGTCGGAGGAATTAAAGAAGGGCCTGATAAATTCAGCGGAGGCAGCCAATATGGCATGTGAAAGATAGCACTGAGCTTTCACCTTTAGAAAGACAGTTATCGGTAATTGTTAAAACTCTCATCTACAAAATGATCCTCCTTCAAAAGTAAGAGGAGAAGCCCAAGACACAGCCTAGATGACAGACATCCAAATCCAGCATTATAATGGGACTGGAAAGCAGCTTTTGGGAATGTGGAGAGGAGGGAGTCCTGGATGCAAACGAAGGACAGCAGAGCCTGTTAGGTCATAATTGGATACAGCACAAAAAAAAGTATCAATTGGCAAGTGCAAGGCCACCAAGCCAACTTGGATGATCAGAGACCAAGGGCTGCTTCCAAGGGATACAAGCTCTTCACTTTCAAAGCAACAACTGAGTATCTCAGAGGTACTGTGACTAGCTGAGGGGCCACCAAAAAGAGCCCACAGCAACACAGACTGCAAAACTGCCGGGGAGGATGAGTAGCTAGCAAGTCTCAGAACCAGCTGAGTGCCTCACAGTCTTGGGTAGGTTTTCAGCCCCTGAAGAAGCAGTGCCACTGGGGTCGCGTTGCTGACGACGTGCAAGCTTGCTGGAGCCGCAGCGCACAGACTTTGAGGCAGACGCCCCCCTGCTCCTGATGTAACCAAGCTGAGCACCATTTTGGTGTAGCTCTAAAAAAAGCATACAGCCTTGCCTACTGAGGGAAGCACCCAGGCCACCAATCCCAAATCACGCACCACATGCAATGGCTCCTCCACAGCAGAAACCCTTTTATTCTGGAGCAGTCACTTCCTTCCACATCCATCAGCAGTTTGGACCCAAAGTGCCTTTGCCACAAGACGGCATAGCCAAGAGCCACATGGCAGGAAGCACAGACACAGGGAGAGACAGCCAGAGCTGGTGGTATGTCAGTCAAAGGCCTAATTGCTTTATTTTTAAATATACTGAAACACCGTATGGTGGTTGCTGGCCTAGGGGTGATCAGATCTCATGGGGTACAAGCAAGAGCGTGAAGGCAGACTCATGGCAGAGGAAAAATGCAGACTGTATTAATTGCTGCAGATGCAATCAATGCCTGAGAAGGCAAGAGGGACACACAGATCAAGCCAAACTGCACTATCCCCAGCCGGGATTTGTAGGTAGTCACCAAAATAGTTGGCCTCCTCCACAGACACAGATGCTCCTATGAAGAAGTGAGAAAAAGACTGCTTGAATAAAAAGAAATTGAGTTCTCTTTCTTTCAAAGGATAGCGGAAACTTATTTAATCACCACCTGTGAAAGAGCCCACAAGAAGAGACACTTTACAGTGTGGAAAAAGACCTGCAAAGAGCACAAATGTTCCCACCATTCTTGCAGATAAGTTCAACAACTCCAGACACAGGAAAACCCTGTCTGGTAACAATGTGAATGAAATTCCTTTCTCCTAGCTATCACGCACTGCCTGCGCCACACTTAACAACAACTGACCTTTCAAAGAAAGAAAATATTCATGTAGGACAGTGCAGCCCAGTGACTTCCATCAAGGAAAAAAAAAAAAAAAAGTATTTTGTTACGTTAGATGCTGGCTCATTCTTATCTGCCACGCTCCAAAGTCAGTCCCAGGGCAGACTAACACTTTTTCCAGCTCTCATCCTCACTGCAGATCAAGCACTTCACTACACAACCAGTCCTAATGAAACCCAGCCAGCAACCCAATACCCTTATTTTCCTAAATTCAGCTGACAGAAAGCATGAGGGTAAGGGTAAAGTTTCAAAGTATCACACGTGCATCTAGCTCAGCTTTTAGAGAAACTGTAAATAGTTCAGAACCATCACAAGTAGCTGGCATGTCCCTTGCCGAACAGGAATGATTTCTTATTTAAATTAGGTGAAGAAAACAGGGGGGGAAAATGGCTTTCATTGCAAAGCACTGGGTATAACTAGTTCTGCTGTTCATCAGTTATGACCCTGAAGCTTTTAATATGGGAAGTCATTCTCAAAATTTAACACTTCTGCTTTGTAAGAAGTCTACATACAACTATTTAAAATTTCACTTCCATACTTTTCCCTTTATTATTGAAGAATCTAGGCAAAATCCTTGAAGTTCTAGTTAGTAATTTTACAAGTTCTTCACCTAAAGTTAGCTGCTAGGTCCTCCATATGAAGGTGTGCAGAGAAGAAAAAATGATGGACTTCAGCTTTCTTGTCAGCAGGCAATAGGCTAAACTGCACTTTCAAAAAATGAAGTATTCCACCTCGTCTTCCCCCCCCGCCAAGTCAAAAAAATTAAAGACGACTATACTAACACTGGATTTTACAGAGGGCTACCTTATGTACATGCAGCCACCACAGAATAAGACACAACTAGCTCCACATCAATGCATGTCGTGGTAACTGCAGCTTTTAATTAAATACACACAGATTGTAAAATCAAGCACTGCATTTGTTTTCAATCGAGTATTGCCATACTCTGAAAAATACAGGCAATCCGAGGAACTCACTCAGATGTACTCCTTCTGCAGAAGTCATCAGAAGACTAAGTAACAGTGATCAGTGTTTTTGCGACAGAGGAAATGAGTCACTGCAAAGTCCTGGTGAGGTTCAGAAGCCTGTAATGGACAATTTTTATCTGAACAAATAAGCCTGGCTCAAAGTTTCCCCAGCTCTTTTTAGATGACAATCACAACTCTGAACTCTAGCATCGCTGCACTCTAAGCTTTAAGGGCTAGCTGTTTTGGTTCTGCTCTCGCAGGGAGATCACAGTCCAGAGGCCGAGACCTGAAACTTTCCATGCTGCTGCATGCCGACTCGCATTGTACATATTTTCTACGTTTGATACGCTCATAGTATCATCAGTGACCTGACAACAGGTTACATAGCTCAAACACCCTTCAGAAAATGATACCAGTGATGAGAGATTTGAGGCATTTCAATTTTTTGATATGAGCTGCAAGTCTAGCAGTCAGGACCCGAAAAGGGTGAGCAATTTGGATTACTTTGCAGTTAAAATGCATTCTACTTAACTACTAAAAAACACAACATCTGAGAATTTCAGTCTAACTATTTAAGTCAACTGTTGCCCCCACAAACCTGCAGGGCAGGTGAAGCTCTATATCTGCAATACCAAGATCATAGTCATACTTACATTCGTCTGCATTTTGCTACCACCTGGAAGAAGCGGCCAATAGCTAATGGGTTAAACAAAACACAAAAACGGGGGTGGGGGGAAGACAGCCTCCTCAGCATTAAATAAAGAGCTTTTAAATGTCAACGGCTTATCAGAACCATCTGCCTTTCAACTGCTGTCTAGCAATGGGACAGGTAGTTGGCATTTCACAGCATGTTTGTCAACAGACTTATCCATCTGCATGAGGTCTGGCATTTGCCACTGAAGAGGCCACCTCAGCTGGGACACGCACGCACAACTGCAGACCACCTCCAGCAGAGACCTACAAACGCAAGCAGAGCTCTCCCACTTCAAGTCTGCCTGCATTTCATGGGGAGTAACAGCACTGACAAGAAGGTGAGAACTTGCAACCCAGCCACACTTCTGCTCTCTTTGGGTATTGGCAGGTTTTGCGCTTCCTTTCTGTTGGACTACCAGAAAAACAAGCAACACAATAATAATACCACCTTGCAAAAATGCTAGGGTACAGCATTACCAGATACATTACATACAGATACATCACACATATTGTAAAAACACCTTTGGGAAATCTTTCAGCCTCTTCTCAGCTGGTAAACTAAACTGCTCTGGAAAAAATAACTGTTACAGAGCTCAGAGCTATCTGGCATCCAGGTGATTATTACAAAACATGCCGACTTTAATGAGCCACCTGAAGGAAGGCTGCCTGCCAAAGCCCAGCTGAGCTCCTCAAGGTCCCATGTTTCTCCCAGCACAGCCGATGATATCACCAACACCTACAGCGAAGCAGGGAAACTGCTCCTCACACTGCTTCAGGCACTGGTGAAATCATCAGCTGTTAAAGAAAAATGTAAATCCCTGCGAGGCTGGATTTGGACCCTGGTAATTAAGGCTGAAATAGTCTAAAACGGAGGTTGAGTTTTTAAATGTGTGCATACTTTCACACTTGTCTACTAGCTTCAGATCATCAAGCAGATCCATGAACAGCTTTTGTGGGAGTGAAAAGGTTAAAATTTAACTAAAAATACACAAAAGGCAGCTGGCAGACAATTCTCACCCTCATCTGTCTGCACACACAGGTTTGACTTCAGAAGGAAACATCCTTCTTCCTGCTTCTGAGGTCTCCTATCAGTTTTCTTCCTTTCCCTCCTCCCCCTTGTCTGTCTGGTGCACACTCCCAGGACAGCATGGCTACTCCGGATACCTTTCTTAAGCCTACTGAGAAGTTTTCTGAATGCAAACTTGCACATACAGCTGTGTAGAGAATGCAGTGCCAATTCTTATACTGGGCCACCAGCTTCACTTGGCTGAAGAAATAAGCTTTGCAGGTGTCCTGCACCATGGTGCTAGTCTATCCTCTAAGATAACTCTCATCTGAGCAAAGTAGCCTGTTCCACCATTTCAATTACAGCTATGGGATGCCTCAAGAGTGTGCAAAGATCAGAAGATGCCACAAGGCATGTGTCCCTCAGCTGTGAATGGGACAGCATAGGCTATCAACACTCATGCAGAGAGAGCATAGGAGGGTCAACATATCATCTAGGTCTTCTCAGAAATGCCATGCAATAAATTTTCATACACAGCAGAAGCAGCTGGGTCAAACCAGCCCTTTGCAATCCAAAGCATAAAGCAGGAAAATAACAGATGTTTCATCCAGAGGTTTTTTGTTTTGTTTTTTCTAAAGTGATCCTAAGAAGCTCTGGAATAGAGTTTGCATTCCACAATATTTTCCTCCAGAGCAAGATGCACTTTGCCAAAGAAATAAAGTATGACAGGCAGAAACATATTTTTCCCCCATGAGAGATCATTACAGAAAACCTTTTTTTCCTTTAAAGATCTTAATACCCCACCACACCTACTTTGTTCACAGCACTTAGAGTTTTTATTTTTATTTTTATTGATGACTTCATTCGGAATTCTTTCAAAAACAATAACAAAGATAAATTGATTTCATGCTTTTTATTTCATTTTAAAATGGCCCCTAAAGAGATCTTCTCTTTATGAGCTCCTAAAAATCAATGTCCAGGTAGAATTCATTATTCCCAGAAAAGAAGAATATGTGCCAAGGTTGTGCAGGCCCAGCTATGCACTTCCTCTTGCAAAACACACATTGCTACAGCTTCCAAAGCATAAAAATCCCAATAAACTTGAACACAACAAAGGGAGAAGCACCATATTTCCATTCACAGGATAGCCAGAATATTTTGTTTCTCAAGCTACACTTAAAACCAAGAGACAGGCTCCTTGAAATGAGACAGAAAACACACACGTGCGTATCAGGGCAGCCGCAAATTCTAGCCCACGAGCAAGATCTCCTTCAGGGCACTAATTAAAAGAGTATGAGAATACTAAGCAGGAAAATAAAAGCTAAGAGTGGCACCTTAATTCTCATCGCTATAAGAACTCAAATACAGCAGGAGCAAGTATCCCTGCACAACTGTAAAATCCAAGAGGGAGCACTCTCAGAAGGGCCTCTCATTCCATTCACAACCTTCCTTTTAGTCTTGCTAAACTAAAAACTCCCCCCCAAAAACCACAGACACACAAAGCAAAACTGCTGTTTGAAGGAAGAACTTTCAATTTCTAAGTGCTCCTGCTGGCTTATTAAAAAAATAAAATAAAATAAAAAATTGCTTTCCCCCGGATCTACCAGAAGATATACGTTGCGCAAGAAAGCACAAGAACTTTCAAAGACAAAGAAGCTAAACAATGTTTAAAGACAGACGGTCACAGCAGGCCACAGACTTGCTTTCTGCTGATACCAGCTTTGAAGCTTGTGTCTGACACGGTTCCGGACCGGTACGGCCACCACGCACACCACAGGGTAAATGAGATCCTCATTTCTCCTTCAAGACTCGCAGCAAGACCTTGCACGGTGCCAGAAGCCTGCCTCACTGCAGAAGCGCGCCAGGGATCACCCCGGCTCCCGCAAGGGGAGGTTATTCCCTCTCTGCAAGGTGTTTGCGCCACGCTCTGAAGTACTACAGAAGAAAGCAGAGAGCCAGGGAGAGAGCTGGCATCTGCCAAGCAACTTTCCTCAGGTGCTGCCATATGCTAGTTGCCTCCACTACATTACTCTGGGTCCGCATGCGAGTGTGTGCTCAACAACTGCATCCAACTCTCACTCTGTGCTTTGCACAAGCTGTGGACTTGGCAGTCTCCTCTGCACGCCGTCCCGAGGTGGTCCAGCTCATTTGCACTTCGGGCCTGTGCCTACACAGCTGGAAACTACTGTGCTTGCAGTAACCCTCTGGATTAACAGAGAAGCCATGCACCAGAGATACAAAGGCACATTTCTTTGGGGTTGTCCTAACTGTACCTTTTGCACAAGCAAAAATGTGGAGATTCCAGCCAAAAATCAAAACTTCAGGTGCTGGCCTTCAAATCCCCTCAAAGAAAGCCATGAGGAACACTTTTAAGAGACCCCCTACTCACAGCATCTCTATGAGGTATTTTTGCTGAAACCAGCGTGACAGCCAATGATCAGGCTCAGGGGTGGGGAGAGAGCCCTTTGGCTCACGATGTCTGCGTCCGGGTGCCAAGACGGAGCGGGACATTTCATCACTTCCTTCCTGCACTGGGGGGAGACCAGGGATGGGGACAGTGCCAGAGCCACCTCGTCACGGAGGAGGAGACGTGGCCGCTCACCCTTGAGCGGACACCTTGGAGGAGCGCTGCGGGACCGGGGAGGACGACATCGCCGCTGCCACTGCGGGAGCGTTTCGGGAAGTGGCGAGGCCTCGGCTCAGACGCCAGGCCGCACAGCAGGACATGGGGGGCACCCGTGGCAGAGGCGTCGCTGGTGACCCCAGCCCCAGAGCAAGCCAAGGGCGCCTGCGCACCCAACCTCTGGAAGCGGCCAGCAGCCAGGGCTGGCAGTGGAGGGAGGAAGGAAGTCGAGGCATTTTGGGGCAGAGCGGCCAAGCTAGGGTCCAGCACGTGCCGGTGAAGGCGGCCGGCTCCTGGAAGGACACGGCCAGCCTGGACCCGCCGCCAGCCCGGCTGACACGGGCGCAGGGCGGCCTTCACCCCACGGCTTCACCCCACCCAGCCCGGCCGACCCACTCGTGTCCGGGGCGGCTCCGTGGGCGGGGGAGGCGCCCCCCCGCCCGCCGCCGCCGCCCGCCGCTCCTCACCGTGTGGCCCAGCAGCGCGTCGGGGTCGGCGGGCTCGCACAGCTCGCTCAGCTTGCGGTCCCAGTGCAGCAGCGGCGGCGGCGGCGGCGGCCGCTCCCCGCTCTCGCACACCTCCATGGCGGGCCGCGCTCGCCGGGACGGCACGGGACGGCAC
>NW_020450894.1:2462285-2476095 GCF_003343035.1 Apteryx rowi | reverse complement strand
GGCCGCGGGCCGCGCCCCAATCAGGGCTCGGCGCTCGGCGCCCACGCCGCTCCAGCTGTGGAATGCGGGCAGGGCTTCGCCCCTCTGCGCGTCACGGCGTGGGCGGAGGTGGGAGACACCCCCCACCACCACCACCGGGCCCCGCGCGGCCAATGGAGCGCCGCGGGCCGCGGGAGTGACGGGCGCGCCAGCCAACGCGGCAGCGACAAGACTGCAACGGCCGCGCGCCGCCCCGCCCCCGCGGCGGGGGGCCGGGCCCTGGGCTGGGCCGGGCCGGTGGCGGTCCGGTGCCCGCTGCTGCCGCTGAAGCTGCGCCACGGAGCCCTCCGCGCGCAGCGGGGCGACGCCTTCGGGTGCTACGGGCCCGACCGAAAGGTCAGAAATCACGTTTCCTGAGGGAGAGAAAAAAATAAACGAACAAACGTGTAGACCGCGCAGTTTGAAACACCCCTCTGCGCCGAGCCCCCGCGCGGAGCTTGCCGCGCCTCCCCGCTGGCCCCTCGCCGCGTCCCCCTGGTCGCGGCTGAACGCATTCGGGGGGACGCCAGCCCCGCTGCCCCGGGGGACGAGGCTCATCAAGGCTCCTCGCCTGAAGGACGGGGCAGCGCTCGACCAGCGCCTCCGGGCCCCTCCGCGTCCCCCCGGCCCAGGGCCTGGTCTCCTGCAGCTCCTCTCCCACCACCGCAGCGAGGGCACCCGGTCTGGGCAGATCAAAGGGTTTGCTGCCCGCCGAAGCGAGCCGCGGCGCTCGCGCAGCGCCCGCAAGGCTGGGCCCGTCTGCAAGCGCGGCGAGAGCGCTGAGGCAGAACAGCGAGGCCTTAGGCAGGTCCTCACACGCGGTTACCGTCGCCGGCTTAACGCGTCCCATAGCTCAATTCAAAGAAACTTTAGGAGGTTTATGGTTTGCAATGCGCTAGCCACTTTGTTGATTTAATGAAAATGAAGCATTAAAATCTGAAAGTACTCGTGATTTGATACTACTGAGCACAGTTTACATGTTTGTTAGAAGACATTTCAGAATGTACACTGTAAAAAACAGCCATTTCAAGAAAATCCTTACCTTAATGCTCTGTTCAACCATCACATTCATAGCAAAGACTATTCTGTTGACTGCCTAATACTGTTCCCATAGTGCTAATCAACCAGCAACAAAAATTATCTCGGTCAATGGGAAATTCTGATATGTAAGACAGTTTCATCCCAAGCTGGGACAACAGTGACATTTCATCATTCTTTAAGAATGAAAGATGCCCAATTCTTATGATTCAAGATACTGGGCGTTCTTTGATACTTCATTTCAGCTCTTGGAACGAAATCAAAGCATCTTCTTGTGGGCCAGTTCAAAATTAATCGCCATTTCCATGTTGCATAGTGCCTTAACACAAATTGTAACTGGATTTCCTGACTAAGTTTTTTCTCTTCTATGGGTTAGACACCCCTCCCCCCCTTTAGATTTCATCTCCTGTGACACGCCATTTTCATTTGGTCACAAAGCAAACACTTGTGTATCTTAAGTGATACAGTCCTAGCTAAGGATAGCCTAGACCAGCCCTCTGAGGAGAACAAAGTCATAAGGATTTCCCATCACCCATGAGGCACAACAGCAGTGCAGAGAGGATGAATAATAGTGACTTTGTTGGGGTTCAAGACCCTTCAGGAGCTATTATTCTTGTTTTCCTTGATCAAAAAAGAAATTAGAAAAAAAGTTCAACAAAAGCTACATTATTTGGTGAAAAATATGAAGGGAAAATTCCCTAACTGCCCCAACCAAAGATTCCTGCAAAGATGAGTTATTTTAAATTACTGTGAAACAAATCAGGCCAGTACATGCCCTCAGCAGCACAGAAAACATCTGAAGCCAAATTACTAGCATGCAAATTGCTACCTACCAATTTGGGAAGTCCGACCCCAGGCACAAACTCATTGTGTTCTGGCCCTTATCACACACTGGTGTCCAAGCAATTACATTGTGTCAGCCCTGAGAGATGTAGACTGTAAACCTTGTAAAGGTCAGTTCCTTATCCAGAAACCTCCATGTTTTCAGTGGATGTTTTCTTACTTTTAAAGCTTCTGTAGCTCTGTGATAACCCATTTAACAAAAGGCTCTCCACCACCCTATCTGCTGACTGACATTAAATCACTCTAAAATTACTGGCTGCAACTAGAAAAGTTCTTTAGATGGGACACTAAATGTTTTGCCTGCATGAGAAGTCTAATGGGACAGCTATGTTTGCCTTGTAAGCCAGCAAAATAAAAGCCACATTAAAATAAGAAAGAAGGTGCTGGCTGGGTGAGTGCAACTTCATTCATGGAACATGCTGAGGACCAAGGGTCTCACAAGGACTGGGCAGTGGGTTGAACTTTCTCCCCCTAGCACATTTCCCAGGAAGGAACACTTACTCAGGTAACAAGTTGTACAGTTAGTACTTCTGTCCATTCCCCTCGGGTGACAGGGGACATTTTCACTGACAGGAGATTAGGCACACTGTGTAAACACCATGCTGCCTTTCCTAATGATTTCCACTCTTTCTACATGATGTAAAATTGTGTCCCTCTCCTCTGCACTTTCCCATGGGTACTGAAGCACAGCTGCTGTGGTACACAGTGCTTCTGAGCACTGGTAAGCATCTTGGTGGATTTCTTTGTCCACAGAAATATTTTAATACACAGAGACTATCCATTTCTGTGGCTATTCACTAGTACAAAACATTATATTGGTAACTAGCCTATCCTAGACATCCTGTGCCTGCCGTATTATCAATGTTATACCTCACATTGGAGCCTTAACAGTTTTAAAACAAATCCTTGAGACTTTGTAAGGAAATATAACTAAATGCACTGCACAGTATGGCCCTGTATAGGAGCAACTAAGAGCATATAGGCCACACTGAAGTTTTCGTGGTGTAGAACCAGTTATTCTTGGGAAAGAAATCTGTATTAGAAAGCTACTGCTAAAAATTGTCAGCATGTATAGGGTTCCAAGAAGGAACAAATAAAACTGGAGGAAATTAATCCTTTCCAGAGAATATTAATTATTCAGCGTCCTGGTACAACACATAGGATAGCCGTCTAATGCATCATGCATTGCTACTCACTAACATTACACCAGAGAACAGACACTGTGGAAAGACACACACCACCACAAAAATGGCAAGAACATTGTTCAGACACAACTATCCTCTTAACTTTTTCCCATATTGCTGGGAGGATTTTAAATTGTCATCGGAAACTGGAAAAGCTACTAGCATGTTGAAAAATCTAGGCTGTCTTTCAGTGTTTCATAACTTTCCTCTTAAAGCTGCTTTAGTAGCATTTTTAAGTTCCAAGTCATCTAATTCTGTGAGCATTTTGGTCTCTCCTTTTGTGTAAGACAATTTCTTCACCACAGACTTCTGGCCCGTATTTGAACTCACTATCCTGTACAGGGACACAGTGCAAAAATTGACCATTGATCTACAAGAAGATAAGTTTGTATTGTCTGCAGAGAAGCAGGCTGAGGGGAGAGCACAACTTTCTTTTACTCAGCACTCTGTTGCCTTTCTGCAAGAAGCACTGACCACACAGAGAACCCACACGAAAAACCAAACTAGCTGAGAAAGAGAAGGCTGTTAAGATAGAACTCCAGGCAAACACCACTAACTTTAAATACCAAAGAAAATAACTAGCAATAATACAAGTCCGTAAGGTAAGTCACAGAAAGCCTGGCAAAGGAAAGCTGCTCTCTTTTCATTGCAGATCCGGGTTGCAGAAGCCATGACTCTCGTGACCACATCATTACTCAGTTCTAGATCAGGTCAGTTGCACAAAGGCTCATTAAATATTTACAGGTAACATTTTTCTGACTTGTGACAACTGGGATCAAGATAACCACCCATTTACTTAAGCCATTTTGTTCAAAGAAGTTTTAAAAGTCACCCAGCAAGAAGGAGACAAATAGGAACAGAGCCTACAGGACAGCAGTTGTTATTTATTTTGAACAGGTACAAATGAAACATCTTACCCCTTAAAACACATTAAAAATAGCAATTTTTAGAGCAGGTGAATTTCTTCAGCAAAATTAGCAACTCTTAGAAGACACAGTGCACAAACCTCAGTGCTAAGAATTACGCAAAGCATGGCTTGACTATCAGTTTCTGATCACAGTAGTTGCTGGAGATTGTTCTGAAATTGCAAAGCATGATGAAGAGCTAGCTGATATCCTATCCGGGACATAAAGCAACAAGCAGAAAAAAGAAACCTTATACAAACTAACAGGCATTTCCCACAAGAGGATCTTTCTGTAGAAACCCCATGAAAGTTGATTCCTTTTCAAGGATGTCCTGTGCAAACACATTACTTACACTGCCCAGTAACTGGTTCTGTGGTAACAAAGTGCATTTCTTGTGTAAATGAGATCTGAATCACACCACTGTGTGAAGAAGCTCCCCCTACCCAGCATCACCAACGGAAAACAGGACAGGAACTGGCTAGAACAGCAGCTGAGCCTTAGTTTCTATCTACAGACATGCTCAACTGCTTTGCAAAAAGGCTTCCACCATAGAAATTTTGGAGTTAAAAATAGAAGGTGTGCCTCAGAATAGTTAAGTCCTCTTCCTACAATTTTGGCATTATATTCCTTCTCTGACATGAATACTCGTGAAAGATGTGGGATGGCCGGTACTGGAGACAGCCTACTATTAAAACCACATAATTGGTACACTGACAGAAACACAAGTTCCCTTTACCAGAATATTCCTCCCTCCTGTACCCAGGGACTTCTCAAAGCCCTAATTCAGCTTTCCTGCCTTTGCAATTCATGGCCTCTCTGCAGGGGCTTTTATCAGGCTCCCAAAGACAACGCTAGTCCTCACTAGAGAGTTGGGACAGGGCTCAAACACCTCCCCCCTTCATGCAGGGCACCAGGCAGTCACCAGGATGAAGTCTTTGGGTAGGTGTGAAGTCGAAGCAGATACTTGGTGGTAAAAGGTTTTAGTAATTCTGTACCAATCCAAGCTCTCAGTCATGCTTAATCCACCTTGTTAGTCCGTCCTCTGAAATTATGAGTCATGGAACAGAAGTAAGAATAGATGGTTCTGCCAAAGAAATCAGCCCCGCTTCATTGAAGTATCCCTCATATTACTCTATACATGGAGTTGGGTGAATTGTATCTATGTTTTCAAATATGGGTCACACTTCAGTAAAAGCTGAAAATGTTCTTTGTGGTGTAGCATTTTGAAAGCTCTTAACAGGCACAATGCCTATGGTGTCTTCCTCAAACCAAAGCACTATAGCCAGGAAAAAGCACAGGAGAAGAGTTTCCTACACCTTATATCAAACTAAGAAAAATAACTGAGTGGCACTGAGTTGCCTCACAGTCCAGAAGAACTCTGTCTCAGGGCTGTTATGAAACGCTCCAAATACTTGGTTAAAATGCCTTGTCATTTTTTAAAGAAATCTCTATTTTTTTCATCTGTTCCAATCCATCTCTATAAATAAACAAAGTAAGTTCCTTGAGAAGATCAAACACTTTTAAAAAGTCCTAGTTGATGCCAGCAATCAGGGTTTGCTTAGTCCAGTTTACACAAGAGGTTAACTGGGACAAGCAAAAGCTGAGTGCCATTTACCATGGGACAGCATGGACAAATACTCGTTGACTAGCTATAAACAAGCTATCACTGTATTTAACGTAATAGATACCACCTCCATTCTTCTACGCTCCCTTATAGAGCAAGTAACTAGCCAGTAACCAAAAAAAAAAAAGAGAGAAATGGTATATACAGGTTGATTTTACACTTTCTTTCCTCTTAACCAAAATTCTTTGTTATAGATTAACTTTGTTCAATAGCTGCAAAGCAGAAGTGAGAGGTGCATGCACAACATACCTTTGCCACTGGTTATTTCTGCTGTAACTATGTCTATTGCTAAGGCAATATCACTTACGAAAATCTACCCTAGTACAAAACTGTGATGAACATCTAAGATACTGTATGGCTTTTCAAGCAGAATGTTCTCAAGATAGGGACACGTGCAGCAAGGACAACATAGCAATCTCTAAAAGTTTATTAGCAACTTTAAATGGAGGAACCAGAAAAGCAAGAAAAGTCAAAGTTCTAGAGCAAATATTTTCTCTGTTGGCACCTAATCCCGTACCTTGTGCTAGCTCAACTCTATCCTCATCCTGAGCCACAGGCAGAAATTAGCACAAACCATTCAGCCCTCACCCTTCCAGAGAAGAGTTCTGACTAAGATTCACACCTGCAGCAGTGAAGGTAATTCTCGCTACCACCTCTACCCCGAGTCTGCAGTAGAAAACCAGTTCCCAAGCCCCAAAGCAGACACTTTCAGTTGTATAAGCCATGTGGACCTCCACCATCACAGCAGGGTGCAGAAAAGGAGGCAATCACTAAATAAACAGAGGCGTAGCATATTCACTCAGGGCTTCCCAGGTATAAAGAAAGCTTAAGACAAATCCTAGCTTTCGGCTGCCCAGAAGGATTGTGTGGGCCAAATACAAACTACTTTAGAGGTGCGCCATTATAATAAACCCATAGCAGTTCTCATATCCTTCTTGCCTAGAATCAAAAGGAGGAAAACAACATTTTTCCCTATTTCAGCATCCGTAATGAACACTGCTATCAAGCACCCTTTTCAGAAAGTACTGCATCCTATACTAACTTATATCAAGCAACACAAGCATTGGTGGGGGAGCTTATCACCGGCCACCAGTTGAACTAAAGGACTACAGTACTAAGTCTTTGCAAGGAGTTTACCTTAATCCGGAAGCACTCAGATGTACTGTCTGGCACTTCCTCTAGACAGGAAGAACACAAGTATAGAGGACTCATCTGGTTTCAGAAGCAGTGCTTAAAAGCGGAGCTTGTGTATGTTTCTCTGTCTCAGCTGGCAAGATGTCCCCCACACCTACCCTGCCACCTGGGGTGCTTTTCTGCATCGATCAGCTGAACACGAGATCAGCGTCACATGCCTGCACAACACTACTTCTGCTGGGATGATTTGAAGGTGGGAGAGCGACATGGGATCCCACAGAAATAACAGGAGCATGTCATGTTGAACAAATGCTTTGTAGAAAAGGAATACCCAGCAAAGAGTGGGAACTGCCAGGCAATACTACAACCTTGGGACTGCTGTGGTTTAGTGCAGACTGAGGCTTTAGCCACAAAATGTTTGGTCTCTTTTCAACCTCAGAAAAGCATGGCATATTCTTCACGTAGATAACTGCAGAAGGTGAAGTGGCAGCAGTACAACAGGCTCAGATCTAACAAGGAGTAGTTACTGGAATTAAAGTCTCACCTTCCTATTTAAAAAGATAGCACAACCTCATGTGGATAACAACCTGTTTAACCCGCTAAGCATTTCCAGTGCATCTACTAACACTTCAGTATTCCAGTGTTAGGTATTTGGATACTAGTGAAAGCATTAACTTCATCCAGAAATAAATGCCCTTCAGTTCTTTGGCAGTACTGCCAATGCTCACAGAGAAGAACATAAACACAAAGACCAATGTATCAGGTGAAGAGCCACAGAAAATAGAAATAAGTGCGCACTGTACTGTGCTCAGAGAGAGGTAAGATACAGAATCCCACCACCTTTGAAGGCAGAAAATTCTGTCAACCTTAACCTCTCTCTTTCCCTGTTCAAATCACATCCTATCAGTGGGAATTTCACTACCTCTCTAACTATGTAGCAGAAAGAAGCACCTTTTTAGCTGTGCAATTTTTTACTAACAATACTAAAAACTCTCAGTCTTTCTAACAATTAAACAAAAGTTAAAGATATGAAATGCCACTATTCACTCCCACCTTAACTAAGAATCCTGGACCAGAAACGTTATTTTTACACAGTATTGTACGCCTCTCAAAAGCAAGACGCAGCAGTCATTCTTCCAGCTCCTCCTGATGGCAAATGACAGGCATAGCACCCTAAAAAGGTGCTGAAATGAGAATTTTAATGTCATAACAGAGTCACAGTATGTCAAAATGTCATAATAACAGGGATCTAAGTACATAACCAAAGTAGGGTTTGCTGAGAGACAATGTCTTATTTGATCAAATGCTATAATCAGGGGAGGTGCAGCCTCACAGGCACACAAGGTCTTCTCTGGGTCCGAAACAGAAACAAACTTCAAGTACTAGTTCAGGCCAGTGGCTCTGATTTAATATAGTGTCTAACTGATGTAGTTTAAAAGAAAAAGGGACACCTATGGAACAGAGGGGGGATATTAGCAGTGAGAGACGATTAGGTTGTTAGGCCCTATGGGACAGAAGAGGGATAGTTACGGCAGCCAGGAAAATACGGTTTCAAAATGACTGAAGATTCAGGGAGATAGTTTCCATTTATACATTCAGCTCAGGAATTAATACAGCCACAAGGATTACCATTTCCTCTGAAGAAACAACAAAAAAGAAAGAAGTCCAACCAATGATGAACAGAGAAAAAGCACAAAGGAAAACCATTAAACAACACAACAAAAACACACGCACACACACACATTCCCTATGGGTATCAAATATTTTATTTATTTTTTTAAAGAAACTACAGCAATATACATGATTACAGAATTATGAAACACTGTAAAATGAAAGGAATGAAATGGGCTGGGTCCAAGCACTAGCAACCTCACGCCTTTTCTTTGAGACTATCAGTCAGAAAAATTACGTTATCTGAAAAGAAATAAAGAGAATTTAATCTTCAGGGTTGTTTTGTCCTGCTGAAAGCCTGCACACCCATGCATACAACCTACTTGTGTTAAAATAAGCTGCAAAGACATGCATTTCAGAGCACTTCGTGAAATAAAAGTGTCCAATACAGGGTTCTTGCTCTATCTCCTCAGAAGGCAGACTATTCAACACGACCATAAATACTTCCAAACAAGCGTACTAAACCTTATTAAAAGCTGCTTAACAGTCAAAGGTATCAGAAACATTTTGAAATAGGATTTTAAGTCTTTGACTATGATCTCTAGGGTTTCTGGAACATTGTGAAACTGGGGACACTGAATAATAAGAATTCAATAGGATAAATACTAAACAAGCAAACAAATAAATAAAAAACAAAACAGAGTCTCGCTTCTCCCTTTCAGATATTTATAAGTAGTAACTTATAGCACTGCTGGCTCATGTGAAAGTTTATTACTGTTATAAACAAGCTGCACTAAGGAAACATCCAGAAGGAGAAAAATTGTACTTTCTCCTCCTCTTACCCAGTATTTCTAGATGTAGTTGTGTAACAGAAATGATTGCTTTACTACCCAGTTATTTAGCCCTCCTCCAAAAGCCACAAGATAGTGGCTCTACCCACAGTAAAGAAGTAGGACCAAATTGACCTTGGCTACTCTCACACTATTTAGACTCAAAGGAAAAGTTCCGTTTCTCAATTTTCTTCCTCACTGTGTCTATCCAAGGAACAAGCCTACTCCCTATCCAGTGCTTATCTTACCACTATTGGCCAGACTGAGGCCTTTCTAAATTCTCCATCAGGTTATCACCACACAAAACATCTTTCACAAATAGAGATCCTTTAGGTTGGTGGAGCCTCCAGGCTTAAACAGGAAAAAAAAATCCTTGACAAACCTAAATGAAAGTTATTAAATGAGCTCCACTTTGCTTAGATTATGAATTTGCCTGGCCTGCAGCGTTATGTGCCTGAAAGCCCATGATATCTACCTGCTGCACTAACTGGTTTGTGCAAGCATACTTTGCAACAATACACAAGTATTTGCTCTCGTTTTCTGGCTTTTCACAAGCAGCACCAGAGGACATCTACTGGTACAGGCTGGGAACTGAAGAGAGCTTATTCATTCTCTCAAAATCCCCAACTGTTGGATTCCGAGGACAAAGACAAACCAAGCTGTGTTTCAAAGGTCCTCAACCCCCTCGCCATTTTAAAAAGCCAAGGTAGGCCTTGGTGTGTTAAGTTCCTTACCTGCTATAATTGTTGTGGCCTGCCGCCTCACATTGTTTCTATCTGTATATTCACCATAGTCTATCTTCCCTTCAACGTAGAGCCGAGCACTAAAAATCAAGAATTTGGTTCTAGTCAGAGAACAGCATCACTTTTTTCTTCTCTATATTTGATTCTGAGATTACACAGGATTTTGCCTCACTTGTTTGTAGTATATGTCTGCAAGGCACTTCTATCTTAATACAGCTCCTGGTCACCATAATTATTATATCAATTATTATTAAAGCATTAAATCCCCAAGCACATTTGTTATTCACTTACCCCTTCTTCACATACTGATATGTAACATCCCTGAGGCCCGGTCTAAAGACAGAGATCCTGTGCCATGTGGTCTTCTGACTGATATCACCTAAGTTACATAAAAACAGCCAGTTGGATACCACATCCTCCTTTTATACAAGCCTCAGAAATTAGTTTCAACAAGCTGATGTTCTCAAATGATGAAAAGTGATTTGAAAAATGGAAGTATACTAGTAGTCAATCTTCCGTTCATCTGCATCCAAACGAAAGTATCATATATCAGTAGTATAGTTCAAATCAACAGATCAGGTTTTATTGGAAGCCACTGCTCGTACTAGAGGAAAATATTTTCCCAACAGACTCACATTGAACAAAAGTCAGGGAAAAAGAAACATAAGAGAAAATGTATTCATTCTTTTTTCCCCTGCTGGAATACAATTAAAGAGTACAGAACCTGCTACACCTCTGGCAACTCCAACAGAGGAGAACTGGTAACCAAACGCTCCTTCCTCTCCTCCAGAGAAGATCTACATGCAAATCACTATTCAGTGCACATTGCTCCTGGGGGATTAATAAGAGACACAAACGCACCAGCACCTCCATGACGACTCCACTGACCTCAGAGGAACTACCCTGCAGCCATGAGATTTACACAGCAGCCTGAAGACAAATTCTGGTGTTACTGGATAGGAGAACATGAGCTCGGAACAAGGCATGCAGTATGTTACAGACTCACCTCCCTGGGTTACCTCACTTTCCCCTGTTCGCCACATCTCATTGGTTGCAAGAGAAAAAATGGTAACAGGATTTTTTCCCTCCACTTGCCTCATGACAGGGTCCTGTCCAACCCGACCAAGTAACTGAACACGATTCATGGCTGAAATGGGAAAGAGTAAATACAGGTGAGATGCACTGAGAAGTGACGGACAAATCCCTATAGAGTTAATAATCTTTAGCTCCTCTTCAATACTGGGAGAAGATTTTTCTTATTGTGGCAAGCCATAAGTAGGCAGCTTTTGTCAGGGGTCTACTGTAAGTTCCATTTTTCAAGTTCTTCTGACTTTTGCCTTATTCAGTCCCTGCAGTGGGTTGACGGTGCCTGTACTGTTATTACTGCTGAATAGCCTCATTTAGAAATCTAAAGTTTCTTTATTTTCTTCTATTCCTTTGCCATCTTTTTCACAGGCACATCCATATGCGACGTCAGATTATCTTGCGCGTCTTTAAAAAAAAATCTTGACCTTTATTTTTTCAGCTATGACAAAATAGTATTTAACTGTTTTCTTTACCATTAAAACAATACCTTTAAAACAACAATGTTGCATTATCACACCACATCTTCTGAATTAGAGGGTTAGTAATTTTGGCACAGGTACCAGGACTGGATGGACACAATTTATTCCTTCTCCTTACTGAAGGACAGCTGGAGGAAACGGTGGAGCATCACTCTTACACAATGAGCACATGAACTGAATGGTCACATCTGAAGCATGCACCTGGAGAAAATCATGCTGGGGCACCAGCAGCACCCAGACAAGTACCCTAAGCACATGGAAGCGTGAGCAAAAAGCAGATGAGACACCCAAAGGCAGGCATTAGAAAAACGTGAGAATACTATACTGGATTCACATATGCAGGTAATTTGCCATTGTTAAAGCAAGACTACCTTCCTTTTTTAGGTTGTACTGCCTTTTCAGGGCTTTTGTGTTTTCTCCCTGAAGAGGGACTACTTAATTTGACACAGACCAGACAGAAAGATACTTAAGTTTTTTTTTCTTTGTTTTAAACAACACATTCATGATTATAGTGTTCAGCTGCAAACATTCATATATGTTCCTCCCCTGTGAGTAGGCATATTTCTGAAAATAAGAATATAAAGACTATCAGCTAGGTTTCATCTCTAACACACAGGAGCTACTTACATCTTTCAAGTACCAATGAGCCAACTGTATCAGACTCATGTCTTACAAACTGACGAAGCACCTGGAGGAACAGACAGATATATTAGTTTCCAGGACATAAAGTATGAACTCTATTCACATTTACCTCTTTGTCTGAGCACTTACAGAGATTTTGCAATTATATCTTTTTCCGGTGACATGAGGGGGGGGAGGGGAGAAAGGAGGACTCAGTTTAGTCAAATGAAGCCAACAGGATTATTCAAATAACAATTGGTTAAGGTGGGGTTAAAAAGCTGGCTAAGAAAAATGATGGCCTGAAGGTACATCTTCAGCAATTGTATTTAGGACGTGAACTACACTGCAGCAACTACTGTTTTTCTGTAATATGTAATAGGAGTGGCTTGAAGAGGAGGGGTTGTTTTGTTGGTTAGGCTTTGGTTTTTGGAAGCAGATAGTTTTCAAAATTATCCAAGTTTTTTATAGTTTCATTATCCTTCTGTTTCACTACAGAGATTAACAAGACATATCCCATATGTACCTTATTCCACTGCCATATGCAATATGATGCACTGATAACCTCTCATTCCCAAGCAAATAGCAAATCAAGGCCATAAAACACTGAAGAGTGTTGTGGCTAAATACACGGGAGAAAAAGAAAAGGAACTGGCTTGATTCTGGCAAATATCATGTTACAGAAGAAAAAAACGCTCAGAAACATCCTCAAGAGGCCCATAAGGAAGACCTGGAAAAAAAGCTTGCCTTCTACAAGTGGTTGCAAGACTTAAAGAACGGTGAGACTGACAGCCCTCAGCTGAACAGAGAAACTAAAGCAGAGAATAACAACTTGCAAAATAAAAGTTCTTTGGTATGATTGTGTGCCTGCTTGATTTATATGCAAATCATCCAAAACTAATTCCATGCATATGTCAAACCTTTTAGTATCTCATTCAGTTTATAGTAACTGAGTAAATAAGATCCAGCATTTGTACTCTAAAAGAGTAAAAGAGTATAAACAGAACTTCCCTTTTTTTCTTAAGAGAAGTCCTACATGTTTCTGAAAAATGAAAGAAGTAATACCTACAACCTGACAAGACACCTGGGAAAACTCATACTTCTTTGGGACAACGGATTCGGTTCTGTGGTATACGCGCCAGCAGATAAGGAAGGTTTGAGCAGGAAGAACTGCTCATAAATGGTGCAACTAAGTTCAGGGTGCGGTTCTGAGCACAGCAGCTACCTCCTCTGATCTTTGCGACCCGCATGGCAAAGCTGTGCCGGTTGCCTACTAGGGGGTACGGTAGCAGGACTCTGAATTGCTCACGTGTGCCAGAACATAAAGCACTGCAGTGAGGGACGGAAGCGACAAGAGGACTCGGGCAAAAAATGCCGCCCGTCGCAGCACTAGGTGAGGCCTCTGGGGAGAGAAGATCGGAGCTGCAAGAGAGACAAACACCCGCTCGGGCCTCGGCCCTGCACGGGGGGCGCGGGATAGGCCGCGCGCCGCCAGGGGACCGTTAAACCGCCACCAACGGCGCCGCCCGCCCCGCAGGGGGCCCGCACGGCCCTACCTGCCACGCCGGTCGCCGCAACATGCCGCCGCCGCGCCTGCGGGAGGAAAAAGCACCGCTGAAGTGGCCCCGCCGGGAGACCGAGACCGAGCCCGAGCCCGAGCCCGAGCCCGAGCCCGCCCCGGCCCCGGCCCCGACCCG
>NW_020450894.1:2441972-2462140 GCF_003343035.1 Apteryx rowi | reverse complement strand
CCCCCCCCAAGCACCTGCCATTCTGGCCCCAGCAAGGGGGCGCGGGGCGGAACCAAGAGCTCGAGGGGAAAGAGCGCGCCGGCGGGCGGAAAGGGGCAGGGCACCGCGGTGGCGGGCGGAGAGGGCACTGCGGCCCGCTCCCGCGGGGTGACATGGAGCCTGTCCTGCCTCACACAGGGGTCGCACGTGGGGGGAAGTGGTTACAGGGCCCTGCCCTGCCCCACACGGGAGTCACACGTGCGTGGGGGGTAATATGGGCCTTGTCCCACCCCCTGTTGGGGGGTGTCACAAATTTGGGGGAGCGCAGGGCCCTGTCCCACCCCACAGAGGGGTGGCACATGTAGGGCAGTAACAGCCAGCAACATAGGAGGCCGTATGGTGCTTTTCTGCTTCTCCAAAAAGTCACCCCTCACACACACTTCTGGGGCAGGTCAGTAGGTGCCCCATTAGACTTATTCCACTAGAGTAAGTCATCTTTCACCTCTGTAGCAGCCTTGTTCCCTCCCTAGGCAGCACCTGCCCCACATCACCCACCCCCAGCCCATGCAGAAACAGCAGGGGGCAGTGCATCAAGGCTCCGGTCCCCATCCCCCCGCTGCAATCTGGCAGGGAACAGAGAGCCTCTTCCTATATGCAGTTAAAGGTCTGTGCACTAACCAGCTCCCAGCACCCCATTACTTTTCTTCAACTCTGATTTTACAGGTAATTTGCTCACAGCTGACTTAAGATCTCCAGGAGACAGGGAAGGTGTCCAAAAGAAAAAAAAAAGTCAGTCTTAGGTAAAAGTAATGATTAAAATCTTTATTTGCATGGTATGCTTTTAAGGGAATATGATCTAGTAGTTTAAAAGTCAGTACTGTCCAGCACTTGAAAACAAGTCTAGCTTCAATAAAACACAAAAATAACCAAGTTATTCAACATTAAACTCTCCCTCATAATAGTACACCATTCAGAGCTGTAACTCAATTCAGCTAGGCATAAAACTGACAAGAAATTTCAAAAAATTACATTTAGCAGGGGGATAAGATTTATTAAATATTAATATACACACTTTACATGGGCAACTGCAAAAAACTGACAAGATCCGAAAAGTCCTTTCCAATTTTCCTCATCTTTGCAGAAAAGTTGTATTGTGCAGACAGCTAGTTGCTCCATGTGTAAGACACTGCAAGGGAAAGATATACAGACCCACCTACCAGCACACTAAAGTTATTTCCCCCACTTCAAGCAAGAAGGCCTTGCAGACCAGAATACAGTAAGTCAGGCTTCAGGAGCTAGCCTGCAAAAACCTAACCACTTCAGTTATGCAATTTTGTGTATGTTTCTAGAAGTTAAGGGAAGGGAAGTTTCCTTCAGCTCCCACAAGAAAGGCCTCCTTAAATAGAACTGTTTCCTTTTACCTTTTGTCCCCCTCAGTTAAATGCCACTTTAAATGCATCTTAAGTCCACTAGGACAGTAATGTAACAAGTCTGTCTCCTGACATGTAGTTAAAATTGTTTATCATACACAAAACATCCTCAGTTCCCGGAGGACACAACTGTAGTCACTGTTTCCTTGTCCAGGCACCATCTCCCCTCTAAAGATACTCAGGTGGTCAAAGCATTAAGACCACAAGAATACTGCCAATAATAGGTCCACCTAGACAAAGTCAAGTGAGTAGAACAATTCTTAATTTTTTGTGTAACCAGTCTTGTTCTAAGCTAAGTAGATAAGACTGAGGGCAATATTCTTAATCACATGGTTCAACTCTTGTGAGCTAGTCATTCTTCCCTTCTCCCCAGGCAGCATGTCATTGCAGATAACATTGAGTGAGTCAAAAAAAAAAATCACAATAGGAAGTGCTGGTATGGGGCATCAGTTTGTGCAGACCCTCTGCTTTCAGAGGGCCATTCATCAGCCTGAGCTGCTTGGACAACATAGGAGTTCAGTAACCCAACGTAAAACTAAATGAACGACAACTCTTCCCTCCCACCAGGCGCTTGCTGTTCTGTTTGGAAGATGTTTCACACTCTTCCAGCTTGGCACATCCTAAGGGCTGGTCCTTCATGATGGTCTGGGCAAGACGGGCTTCTTTAAGTTCCCTGCAGGGAAGAGACAGAAGAAAGAGGAAAGGAAGGAAGCCACATCACACATGAGTTCCCATCAGCTACAGAATACAGCTATGAACACTTTGAAAGCAATGCATCTCATGGGAGAGTTAATGCAGTACTCTGGCATTGCTGGAGAAGTGACACAGAGCAGCATGAAAGTTACTATAGTTTTATCTACAGTTTCTACTCCAAAAAGATCAGCTTTGAAGGTTTACCCACAAAACCTATGCATCAGGTCAGCAAACACCTAGGTTAGCACCAGTATGAAGAGTTTCTAGCTTAATTTCTCCACCACCACAAATATCTGAAAAGATGGAAACTTAGACTAGAGCCATTTCATGTAACTCAAAACTATTAGATTTTCATATGTTTCTTTTTAGTTGCCAGTGCTCTTGCTCTTAGAGCATACATACTTTCCTGCCTGCCAGTGACAGTTCTTCCCAGCTGACTGCTGCACTAGGAGGGGTGGTAGGAGAGTCACTAGCTCTTGCTTGATCCCAGTGTCTCAGAACATTACTGCCAACAGCAGTGAGAGGCAGCAAGGGGAAGCAGGATGTCTACCACTGTCTCATTTATCTCTTCCTTCTGTGCTAGACCTCAATATCAATTCCTCATCCACCCAGTGGCTGCATGTTGTATCAGTTTTGTTTTGTTTTTTAATATAATCACCAGTGGTCACATTAAGTGTTTAAGTTCACTGCTCTGATTTAACCAACTCCTCAAAGCTAGAATTGAACCAGAGCTCCCTTGGCACAACAAATCCCTCACTATGGCACTGCCACCCTTTCAGCTGCAAGCACAGGAACCAATGGTGGAGACCCCCTGGCCAGAATTCCCAGCACCACCACCCTGCATTCAAGCCAGGTGGCTGACACTTGTTGCGCCCACACCTCCTCCCCTTTATGCCCAAGCAAGCCCTACCTTTCCAGCATGGCTGTTTTGCACTTCTCCACATTTAGCTGCTTCTGGAGCTGTACAGCTTTTCCAAGAGAGGGACGGAGGACTGGGTGTTTAGTAAGAGCTGTGGCAGAAGGTCTTGCCACTGGGTCAGGATGGATCATGAGCTGGAAGGCAAAGTAGTTCAAGGTTTAGCGCTCTCATTGTCATGTGCTCACTGGAAAAATACCCATCCTGTCAAGGCTTGTTCCTCACCTTCAGGAGTTCAAGAAAGCTGTGGGGGAGCTTCTGAGGGATTGGTGGGATATTACCCTTGCGAATGTGGTGCCACATGGCACCGTTGTGAGGCAGTGGTCCTGTGCCTGCTGCTAGGGCTATTGTGAGTGCCAGGGCAAAGATGTCTGCTTTTGGCAAATAGCGGTATTGCTGCAAAGAGAAGATAGACAACAGTTATACAGAGGGAACCTCTTACTGCGCTGAAGAGATGTGGGTCAGGATACCAGCTCAAAAAGAAAAAGCCAGACAAGTATGTGTATGACACTGCCTTCATCCCAGTTATCTTCTCCTCTTTAGAGGAAAAAGATTGATAGTAAGTAGTATTGTTAGCATCTCTTTGCACTAATAGCACATGTTACCATTTTCCCAGTCATGAGGAGCTGGCAGCCCACATTAGGAACACAGCAGCAAATCCAGTGGACAGACTAATAAGTGTAGACCTCCAGCCCTCACCACAACTCAAACTAGGCACATTCAGCTCAAACTAAGACTTATATTGAGCTAACATTTTTTTCCTAAATCCCTTTGCAGCACAGTGTATCATGATGGTTCAGTACCTGAACTGGTGAGCTTGTTACACACTGATGCCCTTTTTCACTGGCCAAAGTGGCAAAGCTACAGTCAGTTTAAGAAGAGAACTTCAGAGGACTTGAGTAATTCCCAGCTGTGCCTCCCACATCTCTACACTACCTAAGCAGTGTTTGTCTGGATATGTATATTCTTCACTGGTCACATTCAGCAGTTCCATCTCAGCTGGGTAAGTAAAGTGAAAGAGACCCACCAAATTGACAAAGCTTTTGTTCCATTCTTCCCCTACAGGTGAAATAGTTACAATAACCTAATGATGAGGTTAGTTACGAGGTATGCTAAATATGTACAGAACACCCCCCAAGTCTATGCTATTCTTAATAAAGTGCTGATCTCACTGATTTCAAAGCCAGACTGGACACAAGAAAGAAGCCACGAGGAAAGGAATATGCCAGACTAACGATTCTACTACAGCTGGTCTCTCCCACTTGCACACCACCCCACCAGCAGCTGTACCTCTTGTAAAATCTCATTGGCCAAAAAACGGCTGTCTCCTTCCTCGACTTGGGGATTTGTTATTGATGTCACATGGCCAAGGTCGCCTAAGAGAAATAATGACTGATCAACAAGACTGACATAGAACTCCATCGATAATGGCCTGCTCTTTAAAGGCAGCAACAGAGCACTCAAAACAGAGGCAAACCTGCCTCTACTCAAGTATGTGGGCTTGAAAGACATGGATATGAGTTTTCTAGGACTTACCTCTTTAGAAAAATTAATTTTGATTAGCAACGAGGCATTCAGGACTATGCTGTCAGTTTTATATGCAAATAGCATCTCTTTAGCCACCAGGACAGAGCTATATCAAACAGTAGTGAGAAGCCCTAAGTTTAAGCCAGTTGTAAAGCCAGGTAAAACCTACCAATCTTATACACCGCACCAGAAGAAAATTCATCTTCACTGTCACTTTCTTCCTGCCCTGCAGGGCCCTCAACCACCAGCTTGTGACAGATGAAGATATTACCTGCAAGACAGTTTAGCAATAGTGTGATCTGAGTAACCCGATTGGAGCAGCCTGGCAACTTGCTAAAGATCCCACCTCTGTCAGGCCAAGCTAGTTTAAGCTTCACAGCCACAGAAACTATGCATGTGCTTCCTGCCCATTAGTCTTTCTACATGAGTTAGATTTTCAGCAAGACACCCAATAAAAGATAGTTGTGTCTTATGCATAAGATATCCCAGTATAATCAACATCTCTGTCCCTCCCTCTGCTCTCCAAACTAGAATCAAAATTTCAGCAGGAAAGAGGTTGAATGTGACTGTGGGGAGAACATTGCTGTTCATGTGCCCATCCTCAGCTGCACAGAGAGGAAAGCTTGTTACCATTCTCTGCAGAAACATAATCCCTCAGGGTAGATACAGAGGAAGTAAATATTCCCTTTTCACTTCAGCTACCACATATAAAGGTCAAGTGCTGTGCAACAAGATAGTAAGGAATAAGGAAGTCCCTGTCTTCATTAGCAGCCCTATTGCTCCACTGGTGTGAAAGTGATTGTTCCCATGAACCAAGATTACAAAGGTCATGAGACAGAAGTAAAACTCTGCCAATTATAGGAGAAGGTTCAGTTTTAGAGCAAGAATGGTGGCAAGATTAAAGAAACACAGGATACATTCACCTTCTATGACAAAAACCCCTCTCCTTTAAAGCACTGTAACAGTTCCAGCAGGTAGAGAGGTCGCTGGGCATAGAAAGGGCAACACACAGAGGGCAAAGAAGGAGAGCGCTATACTTACTAGGTTTGATATCCAGGTGCACAAGGCCAGAGTTGTGGATATATTTTAGTCCCATGGAGACTTGTAACAAGATTTCTTTTAGCTCTGCTTCTAGGAAATACTGTCCAAGCTTTGCATTTTCCAGCAGCACATCTTGGAGACTCCCACCTAAGAGGAAGCAGTGAGTCTGAGACTGACAAATTTTATAGACCAACACATTTGGAAAAGTTTAATAGAACTTTGCCCAGAGCACAAGTGGGCTTATTAGTGACAAACTCTGACCAGACCAGCCATACATGCTCTAGTGATCACACTTTGATATCACTGTTTTTGCTTCAGTCTTTCCATTGCCTAGGAGCACTCTGCCTCCTGCCTGCTAAAGACTAAGTGACTGCAGTTCCACTTACAGCACAGGAAAAGCTGACATAGTAGTGATGTTGCTGCAATTAAAAGCAGAAAAGTTCATTATTCTTGCCATGCTTACAGGCAGAAGGCAGGTTTATGAATGGTGGAGGAAAGAAAGCAAGCTTCCACTAGCAGATTTGTGATTGAATAATGTAACATCTGACACAGAAGCAGGGAAGTTCTGCTCTTTCAGAAGTAGCAAATACCATGGCCTTTCTCTCTCTCTCCCCCACCCCCCCCATCAGCCTTCTCCACACCATCTCTCCTTTATTCTCAGGTATCACAAGATGTGTCACACCGCAGCAATGATCACCATGTTTCACAGTTACCTCCACCAGATTTAAGTCATTACTCCAAACAGCTATCACCACTCATCACTGATGGAACAAATGAGCAAGCAGAACAATACATTTGCCATCAGCTCCTGTAGTAGCCAGATGTGGCTTTTCCAGTGTCACCCAGCCAGTGGTACAGCCAGGGGCAAACCCAGGTTAGGTTATACCACCCTGCCTGGACCACCAATGGACAGTTTATCCTATTATTTAGCTCTGCTTTTCTGCAGCTGTTGAGCCCTTGCTTCCAAATAACAGTAATATGTGAGTTGCAAGGGGTCTTCATCTCAGCCAAACAGTCTCTCTTCAGATCATTACTCCCCTTTAAAAAAAAAAGGGTTTGTTTCCAAAGTACATTGCATTGAGATTAGCTTCCCTTGAATCACTTGCCCTCATACACAAGGCTTTACCTGAGCTGTCTCAGAGGCAGCTCAGCATCAGCATGGAGACTGCTTTTCCAGGTCAGCCAACAAGGAGGAACTGTTCTAAAACCCCACACATAAGAGGGCCTTCACTACTTGTAAGACAGTGGCACCATTCAGAGCTTCATCTAAATGCTCCGAATTCGTTACTGGATTCTCCATGAAACTTGAACCCAAGTGCAGTTTGCTTCATCAGAAATCAAAACTTCTCTTATTTAAGTACAGAGGTAGCTGCACTCATCCCAACATCTCACTTGAACATGGCCACAGTTCTTACCATTACAGTGTTCATTTTGGATAATCATGTGATCATCCTCTGCCCACGCCGAGTAGTAGCGCACGACATGGGGGTGGTGTCCAAGGACAGCATGAGCATAAACCTCACGCAGGGCCAGCTGCCTGGAGAAACAAGCACAGAAAGAGCAGTGGTGACAGGGGGTCATGGCCCTGCCTGGAACCATGAACATAGCCCTGGTTTGTAGCCTGGCTTAGGAAAGAGAAAGCAGAGGTGTTCATGAATACCACACCAGACTTGCTGAGTGGCTGTCAAAAATCACTGACTAAACATTTTGTTCAGGAGACAGAGGCAGCTTCAAAGACTGCATCAGCACTTGGGACACAACAGTAGCTGGGCAATATAGATGTGGCAGTCCTGGCTGCACAGCAGAGCAGGGACATACCATAGATTACATGTTTGACAGTTACTGCTTTAAAACAGGACAGCTGCGTGGGTCTGAGTCCAGGTAAACAATCACATCACTTTGCAGTGCATGCAACTCCTTCCATTTCTCAGGCATTTGTATTCAATAGCCCTGAAGTGGTAACTTTCTCCACCCGCCCAAGTGTTATTTGGGGAGTAACAGCAACCAGTTTTACTCAGATACCTTTAGACTCACGCTCCATCCTTCCCCATCACACCTCCCAAGAACATGCCCATCATTTCCACTGGCGGTTTCCAGCTAGCACACTCACTCATCTGAGGATCCTGCCAGAGGCCTCTTGGAGCGTTTGATGGCATAAACACATCCATCAAGGCGTTTGATGCACTTGTAGACAGAGCCAAATTCCCCTACACCAATTTTTTCCAATTCCAGGAACTCCTTCTTGTAGCGGGAAACCATATTGCTTTCTTTCAGAGGATATCTCTAGAAGGTCATATCAGAAGCAGAGACAGGAGTATGAGTTTAAAGATTCAGATAAAATCTGTCATTCTTCTAGACCTGTGCAGCATCTGCCCACACAGGACACTCATTTTGGTCCCTCTGCTCTTCTGGATGTATTCATCCACACACGCAGATATGCTGCCTGTCTTTCTTGAAACACTATCTTCCACTTAGGGATGCTGTGTTCTTTCTGGTCACCTATCAAAGGCCAGGGAGAAGAGAAAATAAAGATGGATTTATTTTTAAAATCATGACTCGCTAGCCATAGAATTAGAAACTGCAGCATCTAAGGAGTAGGGAATTGTATTCTAGCTGGCTGTATGCATGTAAACCTCCTTGGGCTACCAGCACCACATCTCTTTGCAGCCCTGTCCAATTCCCAGGCCCATGGCTGAGGGAGTCAGTCAGGGCAGAACAGCAGAGAACAAAATACTTGTCTTCTGTCTAGCTACTGCAGACAGAAAAAGGCCTGTCACCAGGCTTGATAGGCAAAAGTCCTGTACCCCTGAACTGTTCAGCTCTTGCCCTCCACAGCAGGGTTACAGGCAGAAGGCAACTGAAGGGTTGATCACAACAAATCAGATGGCTGGGGAAAGTTCAGGGAGCTGCATGCTCATGCAGTGGAAAACACAATGAAGGGGGAGGGAAACAGCAACCCAACACAACAGGTTGTATTTCATAAGACAGCATTTTATAGCATCTTAAAAGCTCTTTAAGCATTTCAAGCATTAACCAGACTCAGGTGCTGAGCCTGGGTTTAAATAAGAACTATTGCATATTCTGAGCTCATGAGAGAAGCTTGATACCTTAGCTTAATGCAGTTCCAGCTACATAGGAGTTGCCTTATTCTAGCAGCTAAAGTTGCAGGCAAGTGCAGTCTGCACTGGTTCAAGCTCTGGTCTGAAGCACTGGCTGTTGGCTAACAGTAGATCAGCCAGTCTCAGTGCATGTTTGTATTCCCAGCTATTTCCCCACTCTGCAGGTGCCACTTTTCACATAAATGGCTAAAAGCCTGCAGAACAGCTGGAAGAATATTACTACAGTAATGGTCACTGGGGGAAGTAGGAGGTGCTGGTACACCTGTGAAGGGATGTCTACTGGCAGGGGAAATCGGTAAAAAAACACACAAAACCCACAGAAAAGCAATGGAGCATGAAGTGGACAGCACAAGAATGCAGTAAGTGATTTACCTTCATTCTCTCCCATCACTTGCAGTGATGGAGGCTCATTACTCAGTGGTGTCCACATAAGCTATTTCTATGGTTGCTGGTAGAATTGTATATGAACTTAAAGGCAGTGGGGAAAGAGATGGTCCTCAGAACCAATGAGAACCCACATGGAAGAGCAGCCCATTACAACATGTTGCATTTCACAAGAAGGCTACATCTTACAGCATCTTAACAGCTCTTGAGGAACAAAGGCACCAACTCCTAGCACACGATTTTATACCCATGAGCAGTAAACTCTCATTAAACAGTTACTCACCCAGCAAAAGCACCATCTTATTATCAGCACGGAACCAGAAAAATATGAAGTTATTTGAACCTTTCTTATAAAGAAAACAATAACTGTGGTAGTCCTGGATGTTACATGATAGCAGGTTTACTATGCAGCTGTAGTTCTTTTCCTCAAGGCACCAGTTCTGCTGCAATATTGGTTTTCACAGCTAGAGGGTACTACTATTCTTCTAATAAACCTAAATATTTTACAATTACAATGTACAAACAATTCTACCTATGTGCTCTGAGATAGGGAAATATTTACCCTCAAGGGGCTGCAAGGGAAAATTGAGATTTCTACCTCATCTGAATAGTGATACTTAATTCAGCTTGCCTTGCTTTCCAGAAGCCAGCTGGATTGATAGTACCCCCAGATAAAACCAGGAGGCAGACAGAAAACTATGGGGTGCTGGCACCTGTGCCAGCAGCCCAGCTCTGCCACTGCTGGGGCAGTGAAGGGTGCATGAAGTCATATGCATGGGCCATAAGGGACCACACAGCCTCACCAACATGCCTTGGCACTGAGTTTTGCCAACAAAGCTCAGACCCATTGGCAGCAGCAAGAGAATTCAGTTTTATGCTCTAAGACATCAGTATTTGCTGACCTGCAGCTACATCAGCTATGGTAGGGTCATCCCTGAGACACACGCACACCCCAGTGGGGTGGGTGAGCCCAGACAGGGACAGAGGGAAGGACAAATCCCCCCCCATACGCCTCCACCCATGTAGGACAGCAAAGGGCCAGCCATGGCAAGTGACCACAGCCGGAGTGCACCAAGCTGCTCTTCCAGCTTCACCAGCAAAACTTCCCTGGAGAGCCAGAGGAGCAGTCAATCACAGCTGGTCCCAGACCATAGATCATTCACTGGTCAGGAGCTTGATTTTCAGCTGGTGAAAACCAGCATTCTTCAAATGCTGCTGTAGCAAAGTCAGCAGCTACTCTTGGGTATGGGCAGCTCTGTATTTATTTACACATTCTCCCTGCTCTCAGCTGCAAGTGAGAGCCAAGCTCTCCTCACTTCTGCCAGTCTCTCAGCAGTACCTCAGTACTCTGTACCTCAGTTTATGCACACAACTGTTGTTGAAGAGAGACAAGATTGTCAGCTAGCATGCAGTATTATTCAAAGTTTTCTAAAGAAATCGGAAGCATCTTCTTTGCTCACCTGCCAAAACCTACAGGAAAAGACTTTTTCCTATTCAAGAAGGGTAAAGAATTTGCTGCCTCATTTCAGAAGTTTATCATCGTGACTACTGCAACTGAAACTCAGCCCTCAGGATTTATCCACATGAGCCATTCAGTTCAGTCTTCATGTTTTTTGCAATGTATACCTATGTATTATTTGGAATATAGAAACCATGTTCCCTTCACATCCAAAGATACTCAGTACACTGATTAATAGGAAGAGCAATACACCTGCTTTTTCCAATCACAAAGACACTGCCACTATTTACAGTAATTCTGTTACTTTCCCCCAAAAGCCTGAATTATGTTATCTTTCATAGAAAGACCTCCTGACCAAAATAGATGAGTTTTAGGATTAATAATCAAAGTCTCAGATCTAGTACAAGTTTCCTTTAGAGCTAGGAATCATTTCCAAGTTTGTTGACTCAAACAAATGAAAACATAAAGCATTCAAGCCTGGAATTATCCCATCTCATTTATTTGATTTCTTCCTGCCTGATGTAAGTATTCATCCTCTGTCAGGATGCCATGATTTAAACTCCAATAGCAGAATAAATTTAATCAAGCACCAAATCTTTACAAGGAAATTATATTGTCTGGAGGGTTATGCAGGGACACTCACCTTGGTAGGTAGCTCCTGTTTTACCTGGCTTCTTGGATTAGGATCCCTCCTAAAAGAGAAATTTAGGAAAGTCTGGATGTACCACTTGAGTACAGAATCCAACTAAGATTTGATATGAAAACATTTTTCAAAAGAATCATCAGAACTCACTTTACAGTTTAACAATACATGTGTTTTATAGAGGATTAGTACACAATGAGTTTCTAATTAAGGCCTTAAGTAAAGTAGTCCCAGAATAGGAAGCCTTTGGTCCAGTTTAGAAAACCTCCATACACCAACTTGCATAGTTTCTACAGGAGTGTTATTTGGCAGCACCATTCTGCTCATCATCTCATTTTTGGGGAGGCTACATGGCAGATGGCCTCACATATCCAGCTCCTAGTGACAAGGAGAGCTCCCCCACCATGCTTTAAAGGGGGATACCTAGGCAAAAGTCTGTCCTGTTACAGTCTGGGGCTATGTGAGAAGCTGAACTTCATTATAGTATTCAGGTACCTGACTGTAAATTTGTGTCTCAGTTACCCCACAGCAGAGCCTTTGCAAGTCAGCAATAGCTTATACCTATCTTATGAATTGTTACATACAAATATGCAAGTCTTGAGTTATGGATATATGTATGACTGAACCAAACTCCAATTTACCCATACTGGCTAGGAAAGAAAAAGGTCCAGTTTTCTCCCACAGCCATAGCATTGAGGTTAGCTGTTAAGTCTCCACTTACATTTTCTGAACAAAGGAAACAAGGCACTCTATTCATGTTTCTGTTCTATTACCTTCACATGCTTGCAAATGTTTGCTCTGCACCAATGAATACCACTGAAGTGAGAAGATTCATCCTTAACAAATAAGTCTAGAAACTAAATGTCTCCCTCATTACTCATCTCCTTCAGACAGACTCCTTTCCATCCATTATTTGTGAGTTCACTTACAGCTCTCCTCTGGCCTTCCGCTTGCCATTAGGAAGAAAGAGCATTTGTCGATATGACTCTGGTGTAAAGGGGTTAATGTTGACAAGAGAAGCTTGGGTAGAGTCATCTGAGTCAGCACCAGGAGTAAATCTCAGATGTCGAAACCCTTTGGGTGGGACCTTTGTCCCAGATGAAGGAAAAGCTGTCTTCGATAAAAGACTCTGTATTAAGAAAAAAGAAGTGGCAGATGAACCAGCAAAACATTTTTATTGCTGCTATACCAGAACAGAATCTCTGCTCTATTGCAAATAAAGAGAAATACATTGTCAAGGAGAATTCAATTCCTTTCCTCAGGATAGCTGAAGCATCTGTAAAAACCCTTCACCCCTAATTTAGTTCTGACAGTTTGCTACTCCTTCCACAAAGTGTTAAGTTATTCACTAAGCCCTTTCAGACTCTCTCCATTCCCTGCTCGCTTGGGTGAGGCTTGCAGAGCTATTTCTGCAAACACAGTCAAGAGGAGCCAGCTGCTCCTTTTACCCCCACTAAGAGAGCTGCAGACATTGCACTGTCAGTTGCATTAACATGGAAGACCCAGCTCCATCGAGCCTGAGCTGTCACATCAGCTTGGTCAGGACAATTTTGTCAGTAGGACTTGAGGGGACATCACTTAGAGTTCCCTTTTGGTTTCCCAGCAATATGCAGTATTAGTAGAGGGGAAGTTGGTAGAAGCATCTTCATATGGTATTGGCAAAGTGACCAGAAAACCGTTCCTCTTGAGAAGCGAGAAACTTCAGTTTCAGAAATTAAGATCAGAAAGAACCTCTAGATCTTCTAGTCCAACTTCCCGCAGAAGACGAGCCATTGGATTTCACCTACCAGCTCCAAACCTTGGCCTAGGTAAACCACAACTTCAGAGAAGGAACCAGTCTCGATTTCAGTAAGGAAAAACTACTTACTTCCCATGATGGTTTAATCCCTTTAGTGGGGGATTAATCTCTTTAGCTTTAGGAAATACAAGTCCACTTTTTCAGTTTGCATTTGGCTTGTTTCAAAGTGGTGGGGTAGGGTTTAACAGGACTTTTAATATACTTCTTTCTTCTAGTTAAAAGCCCTTCTAGAACTCAGGACTTTTCTTCCTATGAAGGTCCTTTCACACTGATCAAGATACCCCTATATCTTTTTGGCCCAACAGCAGTCTGACTCTCACAGTAGAGCATTTACTTGGCTCCAGGATCATATTTGGGATTCCCTTCCCCCCCCCTCCATTTCTGAAGAAAAAATACAGCCCAGAGCTGCAGTATCCATCCAGTTGATGCTGCACATAGGCATAAATTTACTCCTGGGACATTCCTGTTTCAATACCATATTGGGAAGTTTGTCCACTGGGTTTCTTTGACCAAGGCCAATTTATCCAGCAGTCCAGAAGCTCTGTAGGATTGTGACTGTAGGCCAGGCTAGCCACAAGTCAAGGAGGAGATATAAAATACCACTGCATCTTCTCATTACCCGTGTCCAATTCCTATCTGCTCTACTAGAGCTCTGCTTTGCAACAGAACAGATTCATCTCTGATCTGAGCAATGTCAGCTGAGAGTAGTTGCTGCTGTACAGTGTAAGCAAGGCACCTACCACAACTAGCTCTAGCAATTTCTTCCAGGACTGGCTAAGTCTACAAAATACAGTCATCTGCCTGCTCTGCCACATGTCCTAGCTAGGGCTCCAGTGCTCATCTGTCCACAATTAGATGTGGCTCTACTCTCATCTTCAAATGTTCCAAGATCAACATTCCCAGACACTGTTATAAGCAGATTTAGACCCTTTAGTGCCTGTCTTTTGTTGGATGCTTGGGAAACAAGACCTTTCTCCCAGAAAACAAAACAAAAAAAAGCTTGCTGGTTTAATGCAATTGCTGCCCATAGGCTGCAAGATGGCAACAGCATTACCCAACCCAAGCAGCATGTCTTGAAGCATCCAACCAACATGTGATCTACATATGAGCACATACTAAAAGCACCCTGTGCTACCATGAGCCCATCTGGTCTGGAAGGAGGTTCTAGATGTCTCGCCTACTTGAGAGGAGATTCAGGATGATTTCTTATGAAGGGTGATTGCAGGAAATTCCTAGAGTGATGCCTTTGAGAGCTGCTTTCCTCTAGAGATGGGCATGCCATTCCTCAGTAGCTATGGCCACCCTTCTCTCCACATAAGCAGGTTTCTGAAGGGGGACAGAAACAAAAACCCTTTGATGGCAACAAGTCACCAGACTAGTTGCCCTGACCCAGGAGAAAAGCCAAATCCTAGCTTACAAGAAGTACTAAAAGGGACTGATCTACTGTGTATGCCACTTGAGCAAAGGAGCAAACAGCCTATTAACAGAGCAGGAATACTGGGAGAGGCTCCTCCCCCCCACCCCCCAAAAGCCACATTTCATTCCAATTCTTGAATACTAGAAGCCAGTGTATACAACACAGAAGTTATCCAGGAACTAAGAAGTTGGTTCCAAGTCTTCACTTGTACTTACAGAAGATATCAGTTGTATTTATACTAATAATTCTGTGAAACCTCTATACAAGAGGTTTCACAGAAAATAGGGGGCTGGAACCATTCTCCCAAGAAGCTAGCTCAGTAAGTAATCATTAAATTTTGTGACAGTGATGTAGAGGAAGACAGACTAGTCTTCCTCCAAATGCACACACCAATTTGTTACCCTGAGAACAAAGTCCTACCTTACCCAAATTCACTCAACATCTCAGTTTCATGAGCATCACTAAACAAGTGTTCCAGATTTGACAGAGAACAGAAGCACACCCCAGAAACATTTCCATTTCCAACCAATTCCTTCAAAGAGAAAGCCCACCCATATCCAAAAACAGGCTGAACAGAACAGGCAGTTCGTTCAGCTGCCTGTGGCCCCTGGGGTGAAGAACTCCACAAAGGGGGATGCATTTATCCCTCTGCAATCACAATACACATTTCCTACAGAGATGATGCAGAAGTCCAGCCCCTTAAGTGGAGTGTGAGCAACACACAAGATGCAGATAAGGCCCAGGTTCTTAAGTCCAACTTATCTATTGCCAATGAATTGTTGTTAACAGCCTGGAAAGAGTCAAGACATTTGCTCCCACTCACAGGTTTCTATTTATGAACCACAGCTCCGTAGTGAAGGTGCCTGCAGTCCAGATTTTTAAGAGACAAACAGAATGAGGGAAGAGGAGCAGACTAACAAAGGTAAGATTCAAAAAATGTGTTCCACAGAGCTAGCAACAGAGACCACTTATTACCCAGGCAGTGACCCACCCCCAGCAACGCTGCAGGCCTCGCCTGTTCAGACACAGAGGAGGTGTATCCCATTACCTTGGGAGTGTGCGGGGTGTCACAGAGCTGCAGCTTTTTCCAGGTGATGTGCAGCGGTGTCTCTGCATTACTGTGGCTCTTGGTCACAGATGGAGAAGACTTCAGGGCAGGACTCACCCAAGCTTTAGTCCTGCTGAGAAAAATCTCACTGAGCTTCCTCTGAGGGGTTACAGGGAGAGGACTGCTCCCTCGCCACTTCTGAAACTCGCAGCTCTTCAGAGGGCTCGAGTTTGGGGTGTCCTCTTCTTGGATGCTTCTGTCTTCACTTTCTTCTCCACAACTGGAGAAGTCCAGCCTCTGAATAAATTCATCACTGTTGTCCCAGTCATCCATTATACCATAGGAAAGCAAACAGATATAGCTAATACTGGCCTGCTTTGTTAGAGGAAGAAGACGACAGCATTATTTACACAAGCAGATTAACTGCCCTCTTCCTTACCCTATCAAGGTTATTAGTTCTGCTCAGCATACCCATTCCCCCCACATACACAGAAGCCCAGATCACTCATAGCTGTCATTTGATTAAACAGATTAAGGAAAAGTGTCCTGGAACTACACAATACAAACCCATTCAACTACTGTTCATGTAACAGTAACAGATTCTGCTTTTCACTTTAGTAGTGTAAAGCAGGTACAAGTCAGAAGTCTCTATCTTTCACAATAAGCCTGCAAGAGAACCTCTCCTCCACCCACTCCTCACATAGGAACCAAATTAGCAAATCTTACAGAACAAGACATGCTAGTCCTCCCACCAAACTTTTTCATCTTAAATTTCTTAACCAGGGAAAAAAACATGTTACAGACACCTGTAAAAGCAGAGAGACTCCAAATGGTTACCAGATACCTTACAGACAACCCTTTTCCTATCCCGCCCCCCAGCACATTTATAGCTACCTCATACACCTGGACCATTGCTGGGAGGTGCTCAGCAGCACCTGGGTACAATTGCCTGTGCCTAGGAAAGTCAGCAGCTGGGGGTTTTGCTATGGATCTGGATTTGCTCTGCATGTAAACAGCTCTGCAGGACTGCTAGGGTTCCCTGTGAGTCATCCCCTGCTTCTGCACTCCCTTCCCTCCTCCAGCTTCCTAGCACCCATGGGGAGTGATGTTTGCTGACAGCTAGTCAGCTTCACATTAATCCCATCAGAGACACAGTTTAGGCTTTAATATATAAAGCCTAAACTATATATCTTTCATATAGGCTTTACCTATAAGAAAGATTAGTCTTCTGGTTACAGGACTTAATGCTGCCTTGTTCAAGGTCTGATTTTAACTTCCTGCATTCAGATGTGTGTTAGTTTGCATGAGTGTTACAGCCTGTGTGGGGAAGTTCAGTCGTCTCATTTATAATGTATTAGACTTCAGGAGAGGAGTTAGGGAACATATACAGGTCTTCATATGGGTAGGGGAGAAGAAGGCTTCCGTCTCTAGGGTACAAGTGCCTGTGCTGGTAGAGGCGGGAGAAGCCTGTTAGGTCTGAGGCTGCAACGTGTATGGTCTGCCCCCATGGGCAGGATCACCCACAGCTCACCAGGAGCAGGACAATGGCTCTTTTTGCGCCTCTCTGCAAAAACCAAGGATCTTTTTGTGTCTTTGTGAGTGTGCATTTTGAAGAGGAACTAGAATGACTTTTAATGAACTAGAAACTAGATTACAGTAACCTTTTTTTTGTAGCACTGAGGAGAGCTGCTAGAGGACATATACAGACTTTGGTGCCCTCAGTCCAGAACAGACAAGGATTTTTCAGAATCGGCATGTGCTTTCTGGTGCACAAGTTAAAGAGGAACTCCCACCAGAAAAGAAAGGGTCAGGTCGGTTTGCGCTCACTCAGCCCTCATAACCTGGTCTAACTTTCAACTAAGAGCGTGGCCATTTAGGTCCTTTTAGTTGCCTGTTAAGACTGTGACTAGCAACTGACTTCATACAGGCCAGCAAAGAGGTAACACCAGTACTCGGTCAGGTTTCTACTGCTTGTGTCTGGTCTAGAAGTTGTGAACTTTTTGTCTAGGCACAGAGCCTGTCACCTCCATCCAGACTCTGTCATCGTGTGACATGAATCCTGTCATGAACCTTGCTTAGGAGTGAGACCTAGGAGCCCGTGAATGCCTGAGCTAGCTGCTTTTTGCTAGGAAAAGGCAAAGCTGCTGGGGAATCCCTGGGGAGGATTTGGGGACTTGCCTTCTGCCCTCATCTGAAGCCATCTAAAACTTGTTGCTTTCTGAACATGCCACAGAAGATTTGCGTGTGTGAAGACTAAGGGTGCGCTTGCACAAGACTGAGGATGAAGAGCTCTCCCTGTAGGGTCTGGCCAGCTGGGATCCTATGAAATGACCACTTAAATACTGCCGTGATTTGACTGTATTAGTCGTATGTTGGATAACTGGAACTTTGAATAGTAATATTTTCTTTTAAATCTGAACAAATACTATTTTTACTCCCCATAACTGCATGTCAGTTAATAACTCAGAGATGAAATTCCTTCACACTTCAGTTTTTGGTCTCCTCTCAAAACTTTGTTGGACCTTTTTTGTTTTCAGAGGCATTAGGCAGCCATTTTCACAAGGAGGAATGTGCTATGTAAAGGAGAAAAGTTGGACTTATTGAGTAAAGAAGACCCAACTTGTTCATCTTGCCTCTTCTAACAAACCCACCACATTTGCACCTCTTATTTTTTCTAGAGGACTACTCAAAGATCTGGAGACAATTTTCTTAGCCCTCAGTTAGAGGAAAAATGTGTTCATTTTCTTTTGAAGGAGAGATTTTTCTCCTAAAAGGGCCAAATTCTCTCCTGCCTAGGTCTTTTTGATTTCAGTAAAACAAAAAAGCAGACAATGTGGCCGTTAGTTTTAAACTTCACATATGTCTAGAAAACTGGGTGCTCTTAGCAGGCCTAGCTTTCTGGTCTTAGTGGTTTAAATAGTTCTGGTGCCAGCAGGTCTCTTGTCCTATGAGTTTTTTACCAAAAGCAGAGAAGTCACAGGGTACTGACATTTCATATATCTCCAAGTTGAAAAAAAAAAAGTATTTTCAGACATTCTCTTCGCTTGCCAACCGTTAAGCACAGGCTCCAGTTTGTGCATGGGAGTAGTCCCGCTGATGTTTGACATGAGTCTGTCAGCGGCGTAGGCAGCCTCTGTCCCTGCCTTGCACTGGGACAACTGTTGGTGGGCTTGCACAGCAAACTGGACGAGGAACTGCTCTGCGCCAAAAATAGCCTTGCGGGTAGGGGAGGAATTTATAATCAGGATTCGTTTCCCCCGCCTGGATCGCTGTGGGGACAGACTGACATTTGTGCCAGCACCACTGCGGGGATGATGGCGAGGGGAGAAATGAGTTGTCACTTTACCATTGCTGGCATGCAAAAAAATGTTCATCAAAATACAGCTTGACACCGTCTATATGGTTGAAGTGAAGCATGTGGCTAAGTATTTGCAGAATCTGGCTTTTCTTTATAGCTCTTTATACAGTAACAAAACATTGCAAAGGGTTTTTTTTTCTTTACCAGTCACCTTCCATGAAAAACTCCATCTGCTAAACACCACATACTGCAATTTATAGCTTTGCTAAGTAAACTTGAGTATGGGTTTTGTGAAACAAAATGCCTACTTGGTATTGGAGCTATCTGAAATGAAGTTCACAGCAAACAGACACTAACTTTACAAAAAAAAAAAAAAGCCCACTGTTAATGAAGCTGGATCATGAGATTCTTAATGGTGTATGGAACACTCGGATCTGCTCAACAGGAAAAAAGGTGGACAATTAAGACTTTTATGACAATACCTTCTCCTTAATTGTGGCCGGCTTAATTGGGTAATCCAATTAATCAGAAAGACCTAGGGAACTGATTTAAACCTAATGATACTTAATGACATTGGTGGTAGCTTAATGGGGATGGTAATTACACTACAGTTGGCATCCTGTGGATGCCTTGGTGGTACTTCTGTCTCCGTCTTTCAATCTCAAGCTGATTCTGACTGCTCCTCTGAAAACTGTTGCACATCCTTCTACAGCACAAATATACACCAGTGCACACCAGATCAGCATCAACAACTCCCCAGCATTTTGGAAGCAGCTTCCACCGCAGCAAACAGGGCTGAGGGACATGGCTCCGATCCTGGTATTGACTCTGTTCCTCTGAAAACATTGCCTCTGCTCAACTCCCTGGGCCGCTCCAGTAGGACACGCTCAGCAGAGCTCCCTAGACACTAGTGTTTCCTCTTGAAAAGGCTGCTTTTTTTAATTGGGAACTCAGGCTGATTTGGATGAGAGGCATCCAGCAGGGCTTCTAGGTTCTTCCCATAAGGGATTACAGAGCTGGATGCATGAAAGCACAGAGGCATTAAGCAGCTCGGAAACTCTGCATTTTCCCATGTTCCTCAAAGGAACAGGCATCAGAAAAACTAAGAACTGATGGGCTGCAGATCCCTCACCCTTCGATTAAGTCTAGCTTGATTACCAGGGTGCTTTAATTATTTTATTAAATAATAATAGTAATAATTGTTTTATTATTATTGTTATTTTATTAAATATCGTTATCCATTGTTGTAACAGTAACGGCTATATTCCGCGGCTTGGCATTGCAGCAGCGCTCGCCCGGACGCGGCCAGCGAGCGGTTAATGGCTCGCCCAGCTGCGCGACCCGCACCGCTGCACGCCCCGCCCCCTGCCGTCGGGGGCGTGGCCCGCGGCGGCCCCGCCCCGGAGCCGCCCCCGC